>NC_056738.1:26590543-26885543 GCF_019279795.1 Protopterus annectens | reverse complement strand
ATACCACACTTTTTAGCATTACATTTGAGCCCATTTTTTAGTATACCAATAGGTTACTAGGAAGTGATCATTGTTGTGGTTTTGGGTGTCCCAGGGTGACTTAACAGCAACCTCTATTTTACATTCATTTGCAGTCTTTGTTAGACAGAGGTCTTGGTTCTCTTCTTGGAGATTTAAGAAGTAATAGCTGAAAAGGAGAGGAACAAGCACTGAGCCCTGAGAGACACCACTAGTCAGTTTCATACTTCCTGAGGAGGAGGAGCATGCAACTCACACTTATGTGGATTCGTTGTTGTTCAAGCCATCCATTCATCTATTATTAATGTCACCCCCTGCACTACCTTATTAATTCTTGTTAACCCTGCACCAAATCCTAATCCTGCACCTTAATTAGGAAAACCCTTTATGCAACACTAACACTGCACAAAGCACTCAGACAAACACACCCACGCACGCACTCGGATGTATACACACACACACACACACACACACACACACACACACACACACACACACACACACACACACACACACACCACTATATCTATCCAGTTACTTAGCCCTTAATATAACCCTAATTAGCATGCACTTACAAAAATATTCCCACTCCCCACTTCTGAAACCTTCAGTATATCTGAAAGTTTTAGCCTTAGTATCCCAAACTCACATACTTAATTTTACCTGCATGAATTTGAGCTTTCTTCAATGTTCTGTGAAAGAAACACTTGACCAAATGCCAGTGTCATTCATGCTATCAACAAACTGAAAATCTGACAGAGTAAATATCACTCGTGTATTTATATACAAGTGTGTGTGTGTGTGTGTGTGTGTGTATATATATATATATATATATATATATATATATATATATATATATATATATATATATATATATATATATATATATATATATATATATATATATATAAATATATATATATATATATTTATATACATATATATATATTTGGGACCATAGGAGTTACAAGTCAAGTAAGTCAAGAGATCATCTACTACTTGGTAGTACCTGCCTTTCAGGCTGTACATTACACTTCAAGAGGCTAAAACATCATTCCCTAACCTGACTAGGTGCATGTGGAAGGAGGCACTGGAGTGTCAGATTAGGGGTGACTACAAAGAGATGGTAACTTTTTTTGAGCTGGCTAAGATGCCTTTAGAAATTAGTTGGACTAGATAGAATTTTATGACTACTGTTTCTATATGGTGATTAGGGGAAAGGTAACTGAAGTCCCATATGTCAAGGTCACTGACTATGTGTCCTTTGGGAGTGGGGTACTGTCTATAGTTTAAGCTGCAGACATGAGATATTAACCCAAACATTCAGTTTATGCTTTTTTTTCTGTATACCATTAGTTTGTAAGGATCTGTTCTTGTGGCAATGATTTCATATATAGAAGAGGGGAATAAAAAAGCCCAGCAACACCTAGCGTACAGGCATCAGCAAATTTGGCTAGTCATAGATCTGATTTTATGGCATGGACATCAGAAACATATATGCCAAAAAGGAGGGGTGCACCACTGATCCCTAGGGCACTCTGCTAGTTACTTTTTTAGATGCACATTATGTGAGCTCTATCTTTCAGACAAGTTGCAGTTCATCTGAGGGTGTACATTGAGGTATGTATATATTTATAATTATCAGCTTTTGTATAAATATATAGATATATAGATACATAGGTACTTGCACATAAACACACACACACACACACACACACACACACACACACACACACACACACACACACACACACAGGCTTTCTAGATAGGGTACTATTTAGACAAGTGTCATTAGCTTCTTTTCAGTCTTCCCCTTCATATTACCCCATTGGTCCATCTATGTATATTACTACACTAGCTAACTAGCAAGACATTTCCATCCATCTTCCCAGTGAATACTAAAGAAAAGAATTTAAGTATCCCAGGCTGATCTACTGTTTTTGTATAGATTTTACAGTCATTACCTAGGCCAACTATTTCCTTTCCTTTTCTTCCTTTCTCTCTTCTATGTCTGAAGAAGGCTTTTTTACCCTTTTTACCTATTATTCAGTTCTTTATCATCTCTCATCTTGATTTTACTTGCCACTTTTAATCCATTCAACCACACTAATTTATTTTTTCATTCTGGCCATCATTACAGTAAACTCTCAGTTAACCGGCACCCACTGGGCTTAGTAGATGCCGGATAACTGTAGTTTCTGGTTGCTTGAGAGTTACTATTAAAAATAGGCCTGACTAATACTGTACTCTATACTATCTGTTTGGTTTGACTTGTTCTCAGGTTGGGGAGAGAGGGAACTTATTCCTATCTTCTTTTTTAAAACTCTAAAACTCTAAAAACGTAAGGTATGTTTCTGCATGGGGAAAACAGAAAGTGCAACACATGAAAATTGTACTGTATTTGTTCGATATTTTTTTGCTGGTTGCTTGAGAGTGCTAGTTGCTTGAGTTCCTGTTAACTGAGAGAGTTTACTGTATATTCTAACTCTTCACTAATCCCACTACACATTGATCATTTGATTGCTCACCATATTTCTTTTGCCAATTTTTGTTCTTCTTTTTGTCACCCTAATGCATTAGAATGTTGTTGTGTACCTTCTGCTAGTCTACTCTATTTATTTATTTTATTTTACATTTGTTTACCGGGAGAGTCTGACTGGGCATAAAACCCTTTTTCAGCGGAGGCCCATTGAGAAAAGCTCCATTGTTAGTAACTATTTTGTTAGTAGAAAGAAATGTGTATAATACAATAAAGAAAAAATAGTAACAGACATTCATAACGGTAAAAAGACTAGAACAGAATAAATTGGTCAAGTGGGAGACAAGACCAGTAATCTTGTATAACAATTCTTCTAGAAGACAGTTCTTACAGTAGTAGCAGATAGTGACATTGTATGCAATAAGTGTGCAATTATGATACTTAGTCTTATATTCAGGTAGTATAGCAAACTGAAGACTTAAAATCGGATAAATATTAACAGTGAGAAAGAAAAAAAATACAACATAAGGTAGTCATATAACTTAAATTCAATGCTCATTACATATGCAATTAAAATTTTAAAATCAGCTAAGTTTAAAATTCTACAAATTAACACCATCCATTACCTTAAGATTACTTCCTGATTTTTACCAAAACTATGTGCTCTACAAAAAAAAAAAGATATCTCACAAATACACACAAGCAGTTCCACATTCTTGAGTCTGTACTGCAGTCAGAAGCATGTTTTGCGTGGGGGCAAGTGTTACAGTTCATTCATTCATTCAGTTACATGCTGAATGCAGCAATACATTTATATGCAAATACTGCACTGTCTCTTATTTTTGAATATTAGTCAATCAAAAGAAAAAACAGTTGCAATTCCATTGATTCAGTAAGTTCTACTATGTCAGCTTTTGAACAATCCACACTCCTAGATATCATTTATATTCTTTGCTCAAGAATTCTAGGCAATGACAGAAATAATGGGGAAGGGGACAAAATCAGGGTCTTATTGTAAATATCACCCTAATTCACTTTAGAAGTAAATAGAATAACAGGTTTTGCATTAAAATGGGTTTAAAAATCAGGGTATTATTTTAAATATTACTCTAATTCACTTTACAAGTAAATAGAATAACAGATTTTGCATGAAAATGCATTTTCTGACCAATAAGTAGCTTGACATATCTGTCGTTATTGACTGACTGTAATCCAAAATAAATTACAAGAATATCAAAAATATGAGGCAAAGCTAGTGGTATCCTGAAAAATTAGGGGCAGTTGAGAGGTCTGATGGATGCTGAATTCATCAGTGATCTTTTATGTCATATAACTTTATCTTATTGAAATAAAACGAAATTATGGTTCCAGGTGCCAGTCATACTCCAGTAAAATTATAACTGATTACAGTTTGTAAAATCAGATTGGGAAATCCGGTGAATGAAAAAAGAGAAAAAAATAATAATTTGGTACCTTGCCGACACTAGAAATGCCGGAGTCATGAAGTACATTTTGGTTTTGTAAAATAACCTTACTAAGTGTGCTGATGAGGAATGCAGGTAAATAAATTCATAGCATACATTGGAACAAAACAAAAGATCAGAAATCAGAACAGTTCACAGACTGTCTCTGAGCCAAGCAATTGCCTCTAATTTACTGTCTGAATACACCTCAAATGTGTGTGATTTGATGAATTAATTCATAAATAATGGTCACAGTAATGCATTTCAGCTTGTTGTACAGTACAATCACTGCACCCCACTGCCTACACAATGAAACCTCTGCCTCCTCCTTTTGAAGTGCATATTGTAAAGTTTGCACACAGCTTTTTGCTGTATTAAGTAGGCTCTGTTTTGCATCTGGGTTATCACTTCATTTTTTTATCAATAGCCTGTCACATTCACACATTTCTCTTTTAGTCTTCTGATATAATTAAATGATTGCTTTATTCCTTTGGGATCAAGCTGTTTTTACAGGTAAATGTAGAAACTTTTATAACTTAAGCTATTAAGCTGATTCTTTGTAATTCTAAAAAGATGGAACTATAAGATTTAAGCCATAGTTGCAGATACCTGCATGGAATGAGCGCCGGCAGCTAAAATCTGCATTCCTTTTTACAAACTGTTTTCCACTTTTGTTATTTTTGTTGCCAATCAGTGCTCCTGTATTTAATCTGCAGCAACTGGCTGGTTAGCTAAAGGTAAGAAGTTTAGTTTTTCCTTAAATAAATCTCACCTAACATTTATCAACTATACAGTGGGATTTCAGTGGCATCTACCATGCCATCTAATCAAATGAGCCATGGGATACGTGCTGTGCATAACTGGTACTCTATCGTTCCAGTCTTAGAAGTACTGAATCATCAAGCAATGCATGAGCAACAACTGCTGAAGCAGCAAAAGAAAAGGGAGGGTCACAATAATTTACTGAATTTGGGCATTTGTTTAAAAAGAATCCCCAATATTAGGTCCGATCACTCTTCTCATGGTCCTGAGCATATTTAGTTATGTCCAAAAGCACATTGTCATCAGCTTCCTAAAGCCTCCAAACCTAACTTTTACCATGCAGTACAATGCAATCACTATCAGGTTCTTACCACCTATAAAATTATCCAGCATCCATCTGCCTGTCCAGCACTAAAAAACATTCTACACAACTGTGTTCCCAGTTGGTCAGTGCAATCCAGTAACCAAAAACTCCTGTCTGTCTACAAACCTATCAAATCAGCTGGGTATTGTCTGTACTTGTACAAGGTTGCTAAGGCCTGAAACTCCTTACCTGTATCGTTCAGGTCAATATCCTCCCTCCCATCTTTCAAAACCACTCTGAAAGACTTCGTAGTTAAAATGTGACTCTTTTGTTGCTCTAAACCAGGATAAACTATATCCCTAAATGTGAATAAGCAACTTTTCATTCCTTATACCTCCTTACTCTCCCTTCTTCACTTACTTTCTTATTTTTATCAAATTCTATTCCCAGATCTTTTCTCTAAATATACCATAAGCCTGGTTTCCCCTCACTTCATATTGCATTTCCTGTTTGTATTAAACTAACTTACCTATAATTTCTCTACAGTCAAAAATGTCTCTAATTATTAAATGATTGTCATATAACTTGTATCAATCCTTAACCATTGTTTTTATATTATGTCTAATTTGTTAGAATTATTTAAAATGCAGATACTTTAGTTTTATTTTTGAAGATTATAAAATGATTGTTCTTAAACTGTTTTATAATAATTTGGAGCTTTTCTCCCTGGGTCTCTGCTGAAAGTGGATTTCTACCCAGTCAGACTTTCCCGGTAATCAAATATCAATAAATAAACAAAACAGCTGGAAAGGAAGGTAATTCAGAGAATTGGTAACACTTGACATTCCTGAGTATCTAGCTGTTTTGGGAGCATATGAAGGAATTGCAGGCACAGCTATATTGCTGAGAAATAGCATACAGGAGAGGGATGCTAGGAAGGCCGGAAGTTAGTCGGGATCAGGAAGGGGAGGGGGAATCATGCAAAGGCAGATGGATAGGTAGAGGAAGGGCTTTAAAAAGCCCTTTTCAACAGCAGAGCAGGACAGAGCAGAACAAGGATAGAAGAAGCAATGGAATGGACAGGGGAAGCAGTGGAGAAGCAAGCAACAAAGAAACAATGATGAACAAGAACCGATGAATTCCTGAAATGAGTTCATCAGCATCTGGAAATAATGGGAATTACTAAGACTTCCAATTTGAGTTCTTGCTACAAGGTAAATGATGTTTGATTAATTTCTTTCAAAATTTAATTTAGTTAATTTCTAAGATTTCATTTTAGCTATTAAATTCAAGTTATGATCTTTAGCGTTATTCAGATCATTTTACTGTATTTGTGTCTCTTCCTACTTTATTACTTAATTTTTCTTTTGCTGCTTGTTTTTAAAATTGGTGAATTGCATTTATCCTGCTGCATTTATTACTGCTTGTTAGTAGCCTGATTAAATTGTAATTGTTATTCTAAGCCTCTTAGTTTTGGTTTAAGGACTTGGGCTTCAGGCCAGTTATTTTACATTAAGAAGGTTTGTGGTCTGCACTCTTGTGGGAGAAGAGGATAGCCTCTGTCATTCTGGGCATTGCTGGGTGTAGGTTTACTGTCCATTTGTTCCAGTTTACGTGCTTGGGTTCCAAACCAGTTATCTTATGTTAGGAAGTTTTGTGGTTTTAACCCTTGGGGCAAAAGAAGATAGCCTACTGACTCCTAAACTGGTAATTGCTGGTTGAAGGCTCATTGTGTCTGTTATTCTGAAAGTGTCTTAGTTCTGGTTTAAGCACTTGGGCTCCAAGCCAGTTATTTTACATTGGTGGAGTTGAGGTCTGGACTCTTGTGGCAGGAGAGTGTGGCCTACACCCTTCTAAGTTGGGAATTACTGGTGAAGGCTTATTGTGCCGGTTATTCTAAGTGTCTTTATTCTGATTTAAGCACTTAGGCTCCAAACCAGTTATTTTACATTAGGAAGATTTGTTGTCTAGACTTTTGTGGCAGGAGAGGACAGCCTACACCCTTCTAAACTGAAAATTGCTGGTTGGAGATCTATTGCATCTGTTATTCTGAAGTGTCTTAGTTCTGACTTAAGCACCTGTGCTACAAAACTAGTTGTTTTACATTGGGAGGGTTTGTGTGTGATCTAGACTCTTGTGGCAGGAGAGTGTGGTCTACACCCTTCGAAGCTGGGAATTGCTGCTTTATTTAAACTTTTTTTTTTTTTGCTGTTGTGCTGTTGTAACTGTTATTTTATGCACTTTGAATTTCTAGTACATCTGCATTTTTATAGCATAGGTCAGATACAGACTTGTTGAATCTAGACTGTTTGCTATCACTTGAGCATTAAAACCAGCCCGTCACTGAGATACTGAAAGATCTGAGGCATCCGTTGCTTCCAGATAACTATAAGTACCTGTTTTTGCTCTTATTTTGCACTTTAATTTTTATTTGCATTCTACTGTCTTTTTGAATTATCTGAACTGTTTTCCCTGCATTTTACAGTCTACTGCACTAGTTCAGCTGTAGCATAGCCCAGTTCCAGGCTTGCTGTTTCTGGGTCTGTTTTGTAACTTCTGAGCATCAAATTCAAGCCATCCTTTCTGGTGAAGGCCCTTCTGCAGCCTTGTAGGAGGAGAGTGCTGTCTAGGTCTCATCTAATTAGGGGTGATTGGACTAGTGCTCAGACAGATCGTCCTTATTGGCTAGTTTGAGTTAAAAGGGTTATTTCTTGTTTTATTTAAGCCCCACATTTGCACTTGTTTGCGTGTAGCACACCACTGTGCACTGCCATGTAATGGTGGTTACCATATGACGCAAATGCTTTGCTTGTTAAATTTTCCCCTTAGCACTTTGGTTATGGTCCTCCAGAGTTTTTTTGTGGCCTTGCTCTACTGTCAGGTGGAACACTAAGCCTAGCCTCAGAGGTACAAACGCACTTCTCACCCACTAGCCATTTCTAAATGTGACCTCTTTTCCTGGCCATATAAATTTACCCAAAACTATGGATGGACAATTTCCCACAGTTTCTCCAGCCAGCTTAGTCAACATGAGCATCCTGAGTCAGTGTAGCAATTGCCTCATTTTCACTGACAACTATCTACTCCTAGTCTAGACAAACTCAACATGTGAGAGATGCAACTAAATTAAGAAACTTGAATTCATGCTGTCTCACACACCAGCCAGTGCATATGACAATGAGTGGATTGTCAGCATGCACACCTCACCTCTTACTCCACCCAAACACATATCACACATACCTACATATGTGGAGGTCCTCTCCAGAAACATACCTAAACACCAGAGACCTTTCAAACACAAGCATGCTACACAGAATACATTATACATAATAGCTTATGCACCAGTGTCTCACTTGTCAAGCCCTTAAAGCAAAACACAAAACCAAACATATTATTCATAAGTGATTCCATTGTAAGACACACAGATGTCCCTCTTACCAGGCTGGATAAGGAAAAGGTCACTGTCAGCTGTCAGGTGCTTGGATCTGCCATATCACACGTGCACTCAAGTCTCTCAACAACAGGTACTGTTATGACTCCATCATAGTCCATGTTGGTGGGAATGACTTGAGACGTACCTCTCTGGACTATATGAAGAGAGACATGATGGAGCTTTCCGATTTTGTGTCTTAGGCAGGTATGTCCCTAGCCTTAAACAGCATTTTGCCTTCACCTAGGATGATGTCTCACTACAAACAGAAAATGATTGACTTCAATAATTGGCTTAGTTTCTGTTGTCATTCTAAGGGGATCCAGTATCTGTCATCCTGAGATGACATGATTAATAGACCTCACTGGTTTGCCATAGATGGTCTTCATCTGTCACCACTGGGATTTTGGCTACTGGCTAAGGATTATGCCTTTTTAGGCAGTGTCTCATGGACAAAATTCCCAAAATAAAAACTCCATCTAAAACAACCTCAAGGTTATACTGCTAAATGCTAAGAGTCTTAAAAACTGCACTCACTGGAAGCAGTCTTCACTTTGGAAGACACAGACATTTGTGCAGTCACGGAGACCTGGTTCAAGGCTGTGAAGACCATACTGGGTTGCACCTCCTTCCACAAGTTCATACCACAACCTGAAGGTGTGAAAACTGAAAGGAGGCTTTGTATCAATATTCATTCAAGATAAATACACCACCAGATTGGTTAAACAGTATGATTCCCTGGAGATACTTCATGTGCAATTAACTGTTGGTAGGACACCTATTTAAGTCATTGCCAGCTACAGGACCCCCTCTATGAATCAGGACACCTACTTGCCAATTTGGATCTATTTGAGTCTATCAAGATACATCCAAACACCATAGTTTCCGCGACTTTAATTACTCATCCATTGACTGGGTAAATTACTCGTGCTCATACTCACTTTCCCAAAGGTTCCTTGACTTCATTAACTCCAGTGCCCCAACTGGTTGACACCCCCACAAGGGTGCCAACATCCTGTATCTGGTGCTTACCAATATGCGGGACCACTGAGCACCCCCACTGTGAGGTCTTCCCTGGTGACATCTGACCACAAATCAGTCTCATTTGAAGTAATTATTGCACTTGACCCCCTCAACAGTAATTTAATAAAAAAAACTTCTCCAAAGCAGATTATAACCTCTTATGGGATGGTATAAATAGCTTCACTGCACCCCCCCAGATGGAATTGACAGCTATGCAGTGTAGTGCTTTATACAAACACCTATATAACTGCATTGACTCAGCCATATGTGATAGAAACAAAACAAGCTCCTCAACGAAGAGCAAACCTGCCTGGTGGACAACTGCCATTAACAGGGTTTACAACAAGAGGAAGAAATTGCTGTCTAAGAGTAAAAGGGAGCTAGCCCTAAACTGGAAAAACTCCCATCTCAGCTTAAACAAGCAAATAAGACTTTCTGTAAAGTCCTCTAAAGCATACTACAAATCCAAATTAGCTTCTTCAACTAAGGACAACCACAAGATGTTCTTTAGTTACATCCTTAACCTAAAAGGAAAGGCCCAGATCTGTGTCAAACTGGTAGTTAATGATACCACATATACTGAGCCTGTGGACATAGCTAACTTGGTGGCCGACAGGTTATGTGAAAACGTCACTCCCCTGTCCCCGCCACATGTATCCCATGACATCTCTACCACCTGTCCCCTACCTTGTATCTCTAAACAGCAGTTCATAAAGGCCCTCTCTAAGGCCAAAATCACAGCATCTATGGAACCTGATAACATCCCAGGCTGCATCCTACATGGGCTCAAACAAGAATCAACAACAACACTGGGTAACCTTTTCAGCCATAGTCTAACCACCAGCTTCGCCCCAGCTGAATGGAAAATGGCCACCATTATTCCCTTGCACAAAGGTGGTGCTTCCGCCGACCCCAGGAACTATAGACCTATTAGCCTGACTAGCCTTATCTGCAAGGCCATAGAGCGAATCATCATGGACCTTATCAACAAAGATTCAGGTAATCTCCAATTACTTGACCCTACTCAGTTTGGATTTGTCAAAGGGAGATCATGCCTGTTAAACCTGGTGAACTTCGAGACAGTCACCAAGGCCGTGGATGAGGGATGGATGAGGAGAAATCTGTGCATAGAGCCTACCTAGACTTAGCTAACATGTTTGACACTCTCCTCCACTCAGGCATCATTGACAAATTCACCCAGCTAGGTATCAACCAGATCTCACCTTAACCATCCAATTCAACTCCTTCTTTATTGATTCAGTAGCCAAGCTCACCTCATCATTCTCAAATAACACTTCTACTTCACCCACATCCCACACCCTCAACTCTAGTCCCATTGACTTCAACTCTACTCATTTCCACCCCTTTACCATACAACCCATCTCTATACACACCATAAAAAAACTTCTACTAAAGCTAAAACCATGCTCTCATGCCGCAGATAACTTTCCATCTAATTTTCTCAAGCTAGCTGCTGATGGCATAGCTCTTCCCATCACCATACTTATCAACCATTCAATCCAAGAATCCTATGTACCCCTCCTTTGGAAGAAAGGATTCATCATCCCCCTCCACAAAGAAGGCAACAATAGTGAAATCTCCAACTTCCTGCCTATAGCCATCTGTCCTCTATCTCAAAAACCCTTGAAAAATGCATACACTTGCAACTCCTTCTCTACTTCCTAGACAATCAACGTCTGTCCCCTACTCAACATGGATTTAGACCTGGACATAGTACTACCCCTGCCCTTATATCCTTCCTTGACATCATAAACTGCGGCCGTGACTCTGGCAACATTCTATTCACCCTTCTCCGGTATCAAAGGCCTTCAATACTGTTTCCCCATAATCTCCTCTTGTCCAAACTATCTCTTCTCAATCCCCCCATTAACTGATTTTCCAGTTACCTTGCTAATAGGCAGCAAGTGGAACAATACTACCTCTACCTTCCTTCCCACTCCAACAGGGGTCCCACAAGGCTCAATACTAGGTCCCTTACTTTTTAACATTTTCATTAATGCATTCCTAATACCAAACTTACCCAATACATAGATAATTCTGCCATAATTTGCTTTGCTCAATCTCTCCTCAAACTCATGCAACTAACACAAGATGCCTTCTCTTGCACCAAGTCTTGGATGCTGAATAATCACTTTGCCCTCAATGCATCCAAAACCAAAATCATGATCTTTACACCATCTAAAAATACCTCTATCTACAAGAATTCCTTCTCCATAGTCAGTCAGTATAAGATTCCCATTGAAATTGTCTCCCATACAAAACTCCTAGGTGTTATCATAGATGAACATTTAAAGTTTGACATTCATATACAAACTAGTATTAAGAAAACACACCAAAAGCTCAGAATGCTGTATTGACACAACCGTTATCTCACTCCCTCATCCAAACATGTGCTCTCTATTTCCTACCTCATCCCCTCTCTCGTATGTGGAGCCCCTCTCCTCACCAAACTTCAATCCTCCCTAAAGACAAAACTGTCCTTCTACTACAATAAAATCTCTAAGTTTGCTACCGGGACCAAATACTCCTCCCACCACTGCGATGCACTCCCCTCCTTAAACTGGCTGGGCCTACCCCCTATCTCTCTTACATTCAACTATTAACTGCTCACAAACTCATCTTCAAATCCTCTAGCTGCCATTCCCTCTCCTCCATATTCACCTTGCATCATCGTGACAGATTACTCAGGTCCAGTGACCAGAACCTCCTTGAAATGTACAAACCCTTATGCGTGTCTGGGCAACTTCTCCTGTCTTTCTCCCTCGCTCGCCTGTGGAACTCACTTCCCCCCACATTCAAATCACTCAAAACCACTCCACCTTCAAGACCATGCTCCATTCCAATCTCGCTTCTCACTGGACATTCTCATGCTCTCACCCTACCTGACTTCATCTATTCCAGTTCTGGTCCCCCATGTTTTTCTTTTTGCTTTCTTAAAATTAAACCTACTGCCTCCCTTCATTTCTTGTCCACTCCCTTTCCCTTTTCTTTTCCCCCTCTCTTAACTCAGCCTTGTCCACCTCTCACTATTATACTCTCCTCCTTTAATTCTTCCTACCTCCCACCTCATGAAACTACAAGTGCATATATGCATGGAGACCAAACTATACTTATGTACTCCAAAACACCTATGTTTTCATTTATTTCAATGCTGCATATATGGCTGTGTTTTAATAGTTTTTAAAATCATATTGTACTTGTATTTACATCACCTTGCTCAAAGGTTTTTATTCTGTTTTCTATATTACTGTGTTTTAGTAGATTTGTAAATTATATTGTACTTGTTAACTTTGTTGACTTAGCTTTGTAATAATTGTATGTGGAGGTTTTCTCCCGGGCCTTCATTGACAACTGGCTCATTTTCAACCCAATGGACTTTCCCAGTTAACAAACTGCAAATAAATAAATAAACCCTTATATCATTAGATGGGTCACTAACTGGCTCACTAATAGAACACATATAGTCAAAACAGGGGAATCCACCTCCTACAGCAGACCTGGAACCAGTGGTGTTCCACAGGGATCAGTCCTGGGACCTGTACTTTTTGGAATCTATTTCTCCCAAGTACGATCAAAAAACTAAAGGTCTGTGGCTGACAAAGTTTTCTGATGACTGCAAACTGGGAGCGGTCATAGAATCTCCAAATGATGTCAACGTCCTACAAGAGGGTCTTACAAAAGTCATGGCCCTAAACTCAATGTGAAAAAATATATTACCATCCCTTTTGGTAAGAGCGATGTTCGTGCTAACTACCATATCAGTAGCAACACCCTGAGCATGCACTCAGTGGTTAGAGACATGGGCACACAGGTTGACAGGAATCTTACCTTTGATCACCATGTCTCCACAGTGGCAAGAAGGGTGTTCTATATCATTTATCTGATAAGTAAGGGCATTGCCTCCAAAAGAAAACAAGTTATAACCTCACTGTACTCTTCCCTCATCAGACCAATAATTCAGTACAATGCCCCTTTTGGTATGTACCTTTCTAGGCACCTGCAGTACTTGGAGAAACCACAACAGTTCCTCACAAGGAAAATTCAAGGTCTTCAGCATCTGTCCTATGTGGATCATCTGAAATCACTGTCACTTTATATTGTTTCATACAGACTACTCAGAGGTGATCTCTGCCTTGTATATAAGGCAATCTCTGACCCTTCTTTATTGGAAATGCTGCATAACCACAAATCAAATGGTACATGGGGTACTTGCTCTAAAGATCTTAACCTGGTATGTTACATTAATAGAACCTGCTGGAGGGACAGATTTGTCTCCCAAAGGTTACCGCACCTTTGGAGCAGTCTCCCACTTCATGTCAAACAGAGCACCTCATTGGTCCTCTTCAAATGCAGTCTGGATGATAGGATGAGTAACTGTAAATTCACCCCAGGGGTTCCACCTGTATCCCTCTTGGACACAGGCATTAGGTGCTAATCGTGGAAACAAGGGTAGAAATTGGCTAGGCTTGTAAGGGCCCTAGGGCTATTAGCCTAGTAATTTCCTATGATCCTATGTAAAGGATATTGTAAGAGCAGTAAAACTGGCATGTTAGCTTGTGTTTTTTATCCAATACCTGCCCCCCCAGAGTTATTAGGTTTTATGGATGGGGTGAGCGGAGACAAAACAGATAGCATTATGCAAGTTATAAAATGGTTTTATGGCTTTCCACATACAGTTCCTGAGGGGAATGTTTTAGAGCTTTATCTTAGTAATTTTGAGAATTGAAAATGTCTTCAGTGGTAAAACTTTCCTAGCAATCACTATTAACTTCCATATTCTTGTAAGTTTAGTTTACAGATCTGCAAACACACTAATATATACGTGTTTGCTTTGGATATGCACATCATTTTGTGGTAAGAAATCAGCAATACAGAATAAGAAAACGTAGGTAGAAGCAAATGGTACTCTAGATTTACTTACAGATCTGGTAGGTGTATATATGTATGATTAAAAAAAGCTCCAGTATGACAGAATGAAAGTCATCTGTGCCTTGAGGCAGAAAGTTGCAGCATCTCTCTCAACGTCTTGGTTTAAGAATTCTGGGCAAAGCAAACTTAATGGAGAAACAAAAGCCAACATAAGAAGAATTTAGAAGTGTTAATGTAACATCAGTATGCATTGTCTGAGCAATAAGAGGTAAGAAACTATAATATCTGGCATTATTGACCAATTGTGGTCATCAGTGAAATATGAGCAATTCAAACTTGTAGATGAGACAATAAAAAAGGGGAGAATCGATGTAGCATTCACTTAGAGGATCTACTCTGCTGTATAACTTTTTGTTGTCATGCAAGTTGAGACATACTGGGTATACCGCTTAGCTTATTGTATGGTAAATGCTACTCCATAACTGTGTTAAGATAAATTGTCAACTTCTTTAAATCACTTGTCTATTTTGCTGCAGATATTTATTTGGAGCTCTTCATGGAGCATGGGTCAGATCTATATACATTCTGGTGTCCTGCCCATTTTTTGTTAGCAACTAGGCGAATAACTAAAGCTGAGACCATACAACAGTTGTTGTGTCTTACGGCTTATCCCGGTTGGGGGTCGCCACAGCGGAACTCTGGTCCACTAATGTTTGGTAGTGGATTTTTACGTGCCGAGTTACCAGCCCTGATGCACAACCTTCAATGAAGGCACGCCCATTCAGACCATACAACAGTAGTTTTAGCAAATAAACGACATTTCAGATCAGAAGGCATGTATAGTTGTACTTTGAAGTGGTTGGATTTTGCAAACCAGTAAATGAAGATCAAGCTCTCATTTGGAATGGTATGTGAAGAAGTAATAACAATAATAACAATAATAATAATCCTGTTTTTAGCAAGCTGCAGCAAATCAAGGATACATTTTATACTTCTGAAGGTAGACGTTTACAGTAGTGCAAATACACCATAGAGACTTTTGGAAAGGAATGCAAACTTAAAATTATTTTCTGCTTATAGTCTGAATAGTTAACTTAAAAAAGTAGGGTAGCAGTATGAATTAAAGCTGCTAGAGCCTATTTGCCAAGTCATATGACCCTTATTTTCTTGGTGAGATCACAGATTGAGACTGTTTCGATAGTTTTATTGCCTCTGAAGATATTGTCATGGTTGGTGACAGCCGCATTCATGATATTGCAGCAGACCAGAACAAGGGTAGATAAAGTAGGCAGATGAGTATTAAGGAAGGCTTGGTAAGGCAGTAAGCAGTATAGTTTAGTGGGGTAACTGCTGCAGGTATATGGCTGAGGCCCAGCATTGGTTAGTGGGGTGAAGGTTTGCTGGTTGAAACAAGATGAAATGCTTAGTTGAATTGCATGTCATCATGCATTATTCATGTGTTTCCCTGGACTGCAGGCTGAAAAGAAGATCCAGGAGCTTTGCATTATGCCACTCAGCTTTACTAAGTGGGCATTAAGGTCAGATTGTGGGGTAAACTGGTTAACAAGATAAAGGACTGGCAGGGTTTAGGCTTAGTCATAAACTGCAATTAAATGAGACCTGTTTGGCAGTCACAGACATATTTACTCCTGGGTGGATCTACACCATGAAAGAAAATGGCTTTGCAGGGCCTATAGAGGCTGGGAAGATAAATTAATAAGTAAATGTGAAGGTCCAGTGTGAGAAAGATGTCACAGGTTTAGGAATATCCTGGTACTGAGGGGGAGAGGAAACCACATATATGGGTGTGGTACATCTGCAGCTTACTCAGCAGCCACATGATTAGTAGTATTGCAGTGAAAGAATAGTATCGTCTGACTTAAGGTTAGCAGCAGTACCTTGAAAGATTACACTGAATACTGTTATCTCAATACTGCAGCATCACTCTTCACGCAGTTTCACAACGAAGCCCCTTAACTGAGTTTAAGTCTGATTGGTTGTGAATAAGGCAGCTGAAGGAGAAAAATGGAGTGGTGACAAGAGGAGTGCTACTTCAATTTCCAGTACAGATGGTGGTTCAGTGTTCTGCAACAACTAAGAGTTAACAAGTTTCATGGGGTGAGTACAGTAGATCCTTTATTAATAGCACACAGTGTTACATTAAGAATAAGATAACATGAATGACTATACCATTTGTCATGTAGGATTACTGATGTAACAGTTTACAGATACAACAGGTGACATCAGGTTTTGGGAGGCATTTGAATGGGAAATGGTTTGCAGAGTTCTAATTTAAGGAGTGGTAATGAGTACAGGCCGACATATATTTAGTTTGGCAGTACACAGGGTGAAAGTTGTAAGAAAAGCACAGTATGTTTTGGGGCACGATTTGAGGGTAGTCAGCTTGCCATGTAAGCATGTGGGGAGGGGAAAGCAACTTAGGGCAAATAAAGAAGCTGCAGGGTTTTATGTATTTTATTGTATTTTGTTTATATCTTGTTTACCAGGGTAGAACACTGATCACAAATGACCAATGGAAGGTTCAGCCTGCATGCAGCTATGTGAGTACTGTATAAGAAATATATTGTCCATTTTATAGAAACAAGGGCTGATGCAGGGTGGCAAGTAAAATGGCAATTACTTATACCACAACTATTAAGTTACATTTTTAGTTTAAAAAAGTTGAATATGTCTAAGAGAAGTCCTAGTGCACACGTGGCACCCGTTAGTTGGTACCAAAGGGTGCAAGGGTCGCAGGACACCAAACAAGCATTTGTAATTAGAAAGATGCTCCAATGTTGGGTAAGAATGGAGGTCAGGAGAGCAGATGTGAATCAGTCTATCAAGCTGAGTCATTTTTGCATGGCTATGGGGAGTTCTGAGAGAGGTATGTAGCTTGGAGTATGAACTGTGGCTGTTTCAGACAGCACACGTACATTTTGTGGCTAATTCTGGATATCTGAGATAGTGCAGTGCAATAAGATTGACAACCCTCCATGAGTTCTAGAGCTCAGTGGTATTAAGCTAAAGGCTGAAAGGGTAGGAGTTCATGTAATGAAGAGTAAAATGAACCAGCTAGGAAAAGGAGTACGGCAGAAGCTCGAACCTCCAAAGGATAGATGTTGTACAGGGATGGTTTTAGAAACACTAGGTTATGCATCCGAGTGATGACGCACTGTTTGTGTGCCACAGAGACTGTGCTCCCTTATCTAGTTACCAATTCAGGGGAGCCCTGAAAAAGCCATAGTTGGGTTTTGACATTAGCAGGTTAACAGCTCATTCCTTTAGAATAGGAGCCACATCAGTTGCTCACACAAAAAGGCATCAGAAACTGAGGTACTGCCCTTAGGTCAGAGATCGCAAGCTTATAGAAGATATGTTAGATCATAATAACTAATCAGCATTCTGTTTTGCAGGTATCATAAAGCAACTGACAGAGGTGTGGATTTTGAGGCATTCTTTCATGTACAATGCTGCCAGGGAATTATGTGGAACCTGGGTTTCAAAGAGAAAGAAATGTGGGGTCATTGCCTGGGAAGGAGAGGAATGCAGTGGTGGCACCTGCTGGCAGGTTTAACAGAGTATTCTGAGTCATTACAAGAGCCATGTTTAATTGTATTACATACAGGTGGAATAATGTAACAAGCAGCCCATTATTGTACCTCAGAAAATAAAATGTGTCAATGGTCCAGGCAGATCAGGAAGATTTGGCGTGTGCAGTGAGATATGTTTCCTAAACCAGTCCAGCAAGGAACAAATAATGTCAGACCAGTGAAAATGGCTAGGAAGTTGACCAACAGATTCATTAGACAACAGGTAATAGAACTGGGGGGCTGGGTACTGCACCGCACTAGTATTACTTCACCAGAACTGTACAGAAGTGATGGAGTTCAGTTGTCATATTTAGGAGCAAAGTTATTTATAGAAAATCTTAAAGAAGGAATGGCAAAGTTGGCAAATGTGCAAGGGAGGAAAGATGGCTTGTAGGACAAACCATCTTCCTGTGGTGGAAGGGTAGACTTGGAAAACTAAAATTGCAAAGGAGTGTGCTTGGCCTGGGGAGGGTGCAGGCTCAGACAGCTTTTCACTTCTCTGAGTGGGCCGCCCCATGGTGTAGTGGGCAGGCTGGGTACGACAGCCCGGGGTCCTGCAAATGGCAAATCCCCTTCAGCCACTAAGGTGACAGGAGACTGTCAGTGTTTGGTTGTAGATCCCTTCCGCCGTTGGTGTTGGTTGAAAATTTACATGGACTACAGTGGTATGTTATGGCCTGGTTGATTGGGTTGGACTTTCTTCCAAGTTCTGCCCTTTGCACACATCTGAATATTCTTGGTTGGAATTGATTTGATTGCCATTGAGTTATGATCTGGCACTGCTTTGATACTTAATTTGAATGGCATAATAAACACATGGCAACAGCCATTTCTTCCAAACAAGTGTGTGGTGTGATTTATAAAATGATGTGCATGCTTTTTTTCATCCAAGGCAATGGAAGCATGTCAAGGAATTGTGGGCACGACTATACTGCCAAAGTGAAAATAGCATGCAGGAGAGGGTGGGGGCCAGGAAGGTAGGAAGTTAGTTAGGTTCAGGAAGGGGAGGGGGGTTTGTGTAAAGGTAGAGGGGTAGTTAGAAGAAGAGTTTTAAAAGGCCACAGTTAGACAGGCAAGATCTGTTTTCAGCAGCAGAGCATGACAGCGCAGAACACCCACCCTTCCTTGTAAAGCAGGAAGCAGTGTAGATAGCACAAGATGAGAAGTAGTAAGTGAAGCAGTGTAGATAGCACAAGATGAGAAGTAGTAAGTGAAGCAGTGTAGATAGCACAAGATGAGAAGTAGTAAGTGAAGCAGTGTAGATAGCACAAGATGAGAAGTAGTAAGTGAAGCAGTGTAGATAGCACAAGATGAGAAGTAGTAAGTGAAGCAGTGTAGATAGCACAAGATGAGAAGTACTAAGTGAAGCAGTGTAGATAGCACAAGATGAGAAGTAGTAAGTGAAGCAGTGTAGATAGCACAAGATGAGAAGTAGTAAGTGAAGCAGTGCAGATAGCACAAGATGAGAAGTAGTAAGTGAAGCAGTGTAGATAGCACAAGATGAGAAGTAGTAAGTGAAGCAGTGTAGATAGCACAAGATGAGAAGTAGTAAGTGAAGCAGTGTAGATAGCACAAGATGAGAAGTAGTAAGTGAAGCAGTGTAGATAGCACAAGATGAGAAGTAGTAAGTGAAGCAGTGTAGATAGCACAAGATGCGAAGTAGTAAGTGCTGATTGATAAGCGTAGGTAAGTGCTTGATGACCCTTAAGGGTGATCACAGTAGGGGTCAGGAAGGAATTTCCTGTTTTCTCCCACTGGGATTTAGGTTTATGGCTTCGCCAGCAAGTGGTAGGTTGGTGTTGCAGCCATGAAGGGCAGAAGGGCAGACTTGGAAAACTAAAATTGCAAAGGAGTGTGCTTGGCCTGGGAAGGGGGGGGCAGGCTTGGACAGCTTGGCCCTTTTCTGGGTGGGCCATCTTGTGGTGTAATGGGCAGGCTGGGGCCACAGCCTGGGGTCCCACAAGTGGCAGATCCCCTTCAGCCACTGGTATCTGGCTGAAAGGTGACAGGGGACTGTCAGTGTTTGGTTATTGATCCCTTCAGCCACTGGTGTTGGTTGAACACTTACAGACACTGCTGTGGTATGTTGTGGCCTGGTTGGATTTGACTTTCTTTTTGCGCACATCTGAATATTCTTGGTTGGTATTGATTTATGATCTGGCACTGCTTTGAAACCTAATTTGACTGTTATAATAAATACATGGCTGTGGCCATTTTTCCCAAACAAGTATGTGGTATGATTTGTAACGTGATGTAAATGCTTATTTTCCTCCACAGCAATACTACACTTAATGCACATTCACTAGCATTTACACTGAAGATGCTTAATAAGGGGCACTGCCAGCACACTCTACTTTGGTGAGATTTATGTTCTCATTGCTGCAATGCACATCCAAGGGACTGGATATGAAATTTTGACTCAAGTAACAATTGCCTTTTCATTTACATTAAAATTTCCCCGTTTCAAGAATGAATGAACAGTATACACATGTATTATATTTATAATTCCCAACTCTCCTGTTACATGTGTCATACCCTGTCCCCCTCTCTAAAATGTTTGTAAAATGTAAATGGAAAGGCGATTTGCATCAAGGGGCATTTTAACTGTAATAGTAGCAATGTGATTTATTTGGCAAACTGTCAAGATTGTCCCATTTTTTTACGTAGGCAAAACCTGTAGAAAATTTAAGGTTAGAATTGGAGAGCATTTGGGGGGTATGAAAAATAAAAGAATTAGCAGTGCTCTCTACAGGCATTTGCAGGAATGTCAAGGACACCATTTTAAGTTTTTAGTGATTCAACAATTACTCAAGGATGAGCAGGGTAGAATTTTATATATACTGGAACTGAGGTGGCAATTGTTTTTGAATGCATCTCAGTATCCAGGTATAAATGAGATGATTAGCATCTCTAGCATCTTAAAACTGCATAATATTTTAGGGTAAAAAGTTGAAATTATTACTTCTTTTTTTATGGTCATGTTATTGTTTTAATGGAAATATAAAATGTATGTTTTTAATGTTCCAGTTGGTGACATTGCATGTGTTTTATATAACATTCATTTTTTGGTTAATGAAGTAGTTGTTTATGTAAATTGTTTTAATTGCTTAATTGGGGTGAATTTATATATGGCTGGGTGCTTTTCGGTTATTGTTCTGTAGAAGCCCTTGAGGGGGAAGAAAGTGCTTACCCTAGAATCAACTGTGATTTTTGTGCCATTCTGTGGTGGTTTTCCTGTTCCTTTGCTGGTTTTGGATTATGTGGTTTTTGAAATTTATCCGTGATTTGTTTATTGGGCCAGCAGGATGGAAGAGCCTACCTCGAATGGAGAAATTTTAAATCTTCTGCAACAAATAAACCAGCAGTTAGTGGTTCACACAACCCAAATTAAAACCCTGATGGACAAGCAACCTAGTGTTGGTAACATTTTTGAGAGCCACGGCTTTCCTCTCAGCCAGCCATCACCATTTTCCATTGGCAATGTCAACTCCAGACCTTTTGGTCAGGTGAATCAGGAGATGAACCAGGAGAGTGAAAATTGTAGAGAAAGACAAAATCTTCAAATCAGTGTACCATTGGGAGCGATGGCATGTGGAAGGAGAATAGATTCCATTTTACCATGGGTAACATTGTGGATTCTTTCTGTTTTCAGACAGAATCCACAGTGCAGGACAAGTTAAAACAGTTTGAAAAAGACCTCTTCGCATTTAAGAAAATTCAAATGGACAATGCCTATTTGAACAGAAACATAGAATTAAACCAAGTGCCTCACGGCATGAGACTGTGGAGGTACCCTAATGGTGTTAATGACAACAGTGGATTTTTGAATGAGTTGCACCTTTTGTTCGATCGGGCAGGCATTGATCTAATGAAACTAATGGTGAAGTATAACTAGGTGAAACTCGATCATAAGGCTAAGGACTTGGATGAATTGTACAAGTCCATTAAAAATAACATTGAATTTAATCTATGTCAATTGTTTTATAATAATGTTTTTAGCCAAGTCAGTAATGTATGCAACACCATATTTATTTGTAGAAATAATGATATTGGGGACCTACAGACACTGGATCCTACCCAGTTTGGCTTTGTTAAGGGCAGATCCTGCCTCTTAAACCTGGTTGATTTCTTTGAAACAGTCACCAAGGCCATTGACGAGGGGAAGGTGGTCCACACAGCCTACCTGGACCTCGCAAAAGCCTAAGATACAATACCCCAATCGGGCATTATAGATAAGCTCACCAGCTTAAATATAAACCCCTATATGTCACTAGATGGATTGCAAACTGGCTCAAGGACAGAACCCACATGGTTAGAATTGCTGGAGCCATGTCAGACTCCAAACCAGTTACAAGTGGTGTCCCACAAGGCTCAGTCCTGGGACCTCTCTTGTTCGGTATATATTTCTCGGAGGTACAGGCCAACATGGAAGGACTGTGGCTGACCAAGTTCGCAGATGACTGCAAACTGGGTGCCATAATCGACTCTCCAGCCGACACAAGCATCCTCCAAAAGGGCCTCATAGAAACAGTCAACTGGTGCCAGAGCTATGGCCTCAAGCTAAATGCCAAAAAGTGTATAGTCATCCCCTTTGGCAAAAACAAAGTGCCCACAAATTACCAAATAGGTGGTAATCTATTAAGTACAGAAGAAGTAATTAGGGACCTGGGGACCCAAGTTGATAGCAATCTCTCATTTGACAACCACGTGGCCAAAGTGGTTAGGAAAACATTTTATATAGCCCACCTAATCATGAAGGGATTCACATCTAGATCAGGGGAGGTCATCGTGCCTCTTTACTCATCCCTCATCAGGCCCATAATTGAGTACAATGCCCCTTTTGGGATGTACCTTACCAGACACCTGATGCAATTAGAAAGACCCCAAAAGTACCTCTCCAAGAGGATCAAAAGGCTCAAACAGATGCCATATGCTGCCCGGTTAAAGAAACTCCAGCTCTACTCAGTGGCATACCGCCTGTTCAGAGGTGATCTGTGCCTGACGTATAAAGCCATGTCCAACCTGGAATTAATGGACATGCTGCACCTCAGAAAATCCAAATCCCATCGAGCTACGCACTCGAGAGACTTGAACCTCAGCACTGAAATAAATAGGACATGCTGGAGGGACAGATTCATAACCCAGAGGCTCCCTTCACTCTGGAATAAAATCCCAGTCCAGGTTAGGCAGAGTCCCTCATTGACTCTCTTCAAGAGGAATCTTGATGAGTGGATGGGAGATCATAGGTTTACCCCGGGTATCACTTCTGTGTCACTGTTAGACAGAGGCACAGTATACTAACCTCGAAAAAGGGCATAGCAAAATAAATTTAAAATGGGTGACGAAAGCCAAACACATTCTGGCTAGGCTTATAAATGCCCCAGGGCAGATAGCCTAGTATGAACCTATGAATCTATGAACCTATACTTGAAAATGTACAGTCCAGATCCTGATTCCCTGCTGTGCTCTTCTGCCTGCCCGCCTCCTCCCCTGAAGCTACAGTAATACCTAATCAGTTATTGGCTGAGCATTATTATAGCATCCAATCAGTGATGCTTTTGTTCGGCTGACATTCCAAGTGACTCCTCCAGTCTGAGCTGCTGCTGCTGATATAAAATTCTGTTCATGTCAGCCTCTCAAGCCATTCTTCATTAACGTAGTTGAGTCGGACTATTTTTTTGTGCCTTTTGTAAATCTGTGATTGGCGGCCTGAACACTATATTAACCAGAAAATTCAATGACTTAAAATGTAATTTCATCACTGTGGTATTATTTGTGACACAAAGACAAGTTAATTTCTATCACTGTCAGTCAGTCGTTCAGCACTGTAAAAATTAAGAAGTTGGATGCCGTACTCCCACATTTTACAGAGGATGTTTTATTCTTCCTCAACACTACAGGCAGACTCTTAACTCAGCAGTCATCAAGCAATAATCAGAATCGGTGCATTGAACTAATGAAAAACCCTGAAAAGTGGCCACAGTTTGATCATCTGCCCTTCGACCAACACCATGAGTTTTATTACCTGAGTTCGATTCTCGTCTCTTTCTAATAACTTTGTTACCATAGTTTATACCAACAGTTTACATTCTGTAGTGAGCGTCATTTCCTCTTTTTTTGCCTACTCATGGAAAAAGTACAGCAGAGGTATCAAACAGCATGAGGATCTTGCTGATTTAACCAATAATTTGTTAACACTTAATATGTTTCGTTTGGAGTTATATTATATGTTTTATTGTGTTCTACTTTGATTTTGTTTTCTTGCCCACCCCTAAGTTGGAAATGAAAAGTGCTGTAGCTGAACAATGAGTAAGGTGTGCCCTGTGAGGAGCAATGCATGTAGTACTGAATACATGTATAAAACATAACCGTCCATAACGTTGTAGCAAAGGCATGCAAGAATTTGTGAAAGTGCAGTTTGTTTGTATCCGCTTATGAGGTTTGGTCACAGCATCTTTTTTCCGTGCTTTCTGACCATGACTTTTGCCAAAATGTAGGTAATGGAATGGAATGAAGTGCATTAGTAATATCTATTTTTATGTTTTATTGCTATTTATTTTGCTTAGTGTTTCTGTTTGGCTTGCAGTGTCTGTTCTGCCGAATTTCTTAGATAAGTGATTATTGTAAACTCCTCTGTGCTGTCTACCTCTGACCCTGATTTTTACTCAAATTTTATCTCTGTCCCTCTTAAACCCTCCTAAAACTGGTGACTTTTGTAGAAAACATACAACCAAACACCCTAATAGTGGGTGATTTCAACTACCCTGCCATTAACTGGGAAAACTACTCGTGCACTAACACCTTTGCCCAACGGTTCTTGGAATTCATAAATTCCAATGCCCTGGATCAACTAATCCTTAGTCCCACCAGGAGTATCAATATCCTAGACCTGGTTATTACCAACATGGGAAATCGATGCTCCACACCTATGGTCACCCCCCTCATTGATCAGGTCTGACCATAAACTAATCACCCTTGACATCCACATCCCACCTCCACCTCCAAGTAAGGAAACCTCAGTAAAAACCTTCTCCAAAGCCAATTTCATGCTATTCAAGTCAGAAGCATCAAACTTCTTGACGCCCATGCAGATGGGAACTGAAAGTTTGACTGCTGAATCCTACACTAAGGCACTGTACAAGCACATCCACTCATGCATGAATCATGCTATCCCCAATAGAACCAAGATGCTTTCCTCCAAAAAAGGAAGCCAATCTGGTGGTCCCTTGCCATAAACAAACTTTACAACAAAAGGAAGAAACTGTTGCAGAAAAGAGGAAAATCCCAGGATGCAAAAGAGTCCCTTACTTGTCTCAGTAAGAAGCTGAGATCCCTTATAAAATCCTCCAAAGCTTGTTACGAAAATAAAATTGCTAAAGATTCCAAACACAACCACAAGGCATTCTATAGCTATGTCAGGAATCTAAATGGCAATGCTCAGATCTGCTCTGAGCTACAACAGAATGGCATTAAATATACTGATCCCAAGGATAGTGCCAATATCCTGGCAGATAGCTTCAGTGCAAACTTCACCCCCCTCTCAGCCCCTAAAGGGCCCATCTTCAGTACCAAAAGATTGCCAAATTCCGGTAATAACGGACACACAGGTAAAAAACACACTCTCCAAAACTAAGAATACAGCATCCATGGGACCAGATGACATCCCAGACCGTGTACTACATGAACTACAAAATGAATTGGCACCTCACCTAAGTGTCATGTTTAATCATAGCCTCACCTCAGGCTTCATGCCCACTGAGTGGTGCACAGCTACATTTATCCCACAATACAAGGGGGGAATCCACCTTGGATCCCAGGAACTACTGCCCCATCAGTCTGATGAGCCTGATCTGCAAGGCCATGAAATGTATTGTCATGGAACTTATAAACAAAGACATTGGCAACCTTCAAACACTGGACTCCACCCAGTTTGGGTTTGTGAAGGGCCAATCTTGTCTCCTGAACCTGACTGACTTCTTCAAATCAGTCTCCCGAGCAGTGGACAAGGGTAAGGTGGTCCACACAGCCTATCTGGACCTCACCAAGGCCTTCGACACCATCTCCCACTCTGGAAGCATAGATAAACTTACTAAGCTGGACATTAATCCCTACGTCACTTGATGGGTTGCCAACTGGTTTACTGACAGAACCCAAAGTAGCCGATTTCAAATCCAGCTCCAGACAAGTGACAAGTAGAGTACCTCAGGTTTCAGTCCTGGGACCGCTCTTGTTTGGCATCTACTTCTCTGAAGTACAGGCCAACACTAAGGGACTCTGGCTAACAAAGTTTGGAGATGACTGCAAACTGGGAGCCATTATTGAATCCCCAAATTATGTGGATATTCTACAAAAGGGCCTTACAGAAACAGATGCTTGATGCCAGAACCATGGGCTCAAGCTCAATGCCAAGAAATGTATAGTTATCCCCTTTGGGAAAAAACATGTACCCGTGAATTACCACATAGGTGGCAGTACACTAAACACTGAAAGTGTGATAAGAGACTTAGGGACACAGGTGGACAGTGGTCTCACCTTCGATAACCACATCATCACAACAGTCAGGAAATCCTTCTATGTGGCACACCTCATCACTAAGGGCTTTTCATCCAGAAAAAAGGAGGTCATTGTCCCACTGTACTCATCCCTTATTACACCTATTATAGAATACAATGCCCCGTTTGGTATGTACCTCTCAAGACATCTGCAATAACTGGAAAGGTCGCAGAAATACCTCACTAAAAGAATCACAGGCCTAAAGCAGATGCCCTATGCTGACCATCTAAAAAAACTCCACCTATACTCTGTCGCATATCGTGTACTCAGAGGCAATCTCTGCTTAACATACAAGGCCATGTCAAACCAACAGCTGTTGGACATGCTACACTTAAAGAAATCCCAATTCCTCAGAGACACACACTCCAGGGATCTAAACCTTGTCATCACAATGAACAAAACATGCTGGAGGGATAGGTTCCTGACCCAGAGACTCCCCAGACTCTGGAATAGACTGCCCATACATGTCAAGCAGAACGCCTCTTTGGCCCTCTTCAAAAGGAACTTTGATGATTGTTTGGGAGAAAGAAATTTACCCCAGGGATCACGTCAGTCGCCCTGCTAGATAGGGGTCCAGGGAAGTAAAACCTGTGGGAAGAAATAGCCAGGGAAATGTTATGGCTAGGCTTGTATAGGACCTAGGGCCGATAACCTAGTACCAACTTAATAAAT
The DNA here is from genome assembly GCF_019279795.1 of Protopterus annectens. Lineage (NCBI taxonomy): Eukaryota > Metazoa > Chordata > Ceratodontiformes > Protopteridae > Protopterus > Protopterus annectens. The sequence goes on along the minus strand of NC_056738.1, from coordinate 26,858,356 downwards.
AATGACAACAAATAGAGTTATAGTTTTTTCTTATTTCAGAAAATGCATATTAACTGGAATCCTTTTATTCTGACAGTTTCTCAAGTTAATAGAACTATTTTAAGTGTCCCTGGTTGTTCCTGATTATTCCTGGATATGTCCCTGATTCTGTAGAGATTTGCCCCCTACTGGTTGAGACCTATGCTCTTAATCCTTCTTCTCTCCCAAATATATGACAGTATATTTGATAAGCAGGTAGAGTGAGTGGCACATGAGCTTGAAAATAAAAGTGTAATGAACACTAAAATCAGATGCTGTACAGTTTACAGTATCTGTGGACTTGCAGAGCAGCACAGCTTATGAATGAGTGTATACTTTAAAATATATCTGGACCCTGTGAATTTGCATTCTTCTTACGGTGCAGATAGTTTTAACATTCCTTTGTAGTTTTAGCTGAGAAGAATGGCGATATGTTTAATTCGTATAAGTCCCCGTGACTGAAGATATCACGAACATGAATACATTATATCATGCTCCAACTGTACATATATACTCCGATACTGAACTAACTAGACATACAGCTGGCTGACCAAGTGTTAGTATGACCCCAGGGCATAGATGCTGGACAATCAGTGATGTTTCATAGATTCTTAGATGTTACAAGGTTATTGAGTCTTATGACCATTTAAACCTTGCCAGTGCCCTCTCTCAGGTTGCACTGCCTTTCAGTGGGGGCTGCCTAGAGTACATTTGTGGGATACCAATCCAGTCATCTTGGTTATGCTTAAGGGGAAGATAGCAAGATGCATTGTTTTTCTTCTGCAATAAATCAAAGTCAGAACTTCAGACATTTTAATGAGTTTGAGTTGTTGCAAAATGAAAATGCTTACTTATTAAATATGCGTTTATCTTCAGCCATTTGGACGTGGATTGTGGTTCTTTTATTTGGGTTTTTTTAATCCACTATGCTTTTTTGTGCTCCTAGAAGTTGCATTGCTTAACATGTACAGGAAGTTTATTCCAGAGGTTTGGGAGGTGCTTGGTTATAAATCTCTTCTTCCATCATTTTATTCATCTGTTAGGGAAGATTTAGGTCCTTGTTTCCAGTTTTGTTGTAATTAAAGAGAAAAATATAGATACTGTAGAGAGAAACTATCACTTTACTGTATTGCTTCTTGCTTCTTGTTTTGAAAAATCCACAAGGAGATGGTCTTCTAGTCCAAAAATAAAAATATAAGTTTATGGTAGAGCTTGGTCTCTAATGGCATGGTAAGCAAGACTGAGATCTCCCCTCTAAAGTCTACAAGACACTCAATTTTGTTTGTTTGTTTATTTATTTATTATTATTGTCATTTTTTGGCCATAATTATCTGACTGGGCAAAAATACATTGTCATTGGAGGCCTGGGGCATGGCTGGCCTTAAGCATAGTCAGCACTTTGAAGTTTTATGTAATTTTTTTCTTTGCAATCCATGTTATAGCCTTCTTTATTTTATTTCTGAGAGTTCTGAAGTTTATCTGCATGAGCCTCTATTGAAAAGAGATTATTTAATACTAAGTCTGATGTCCCTAGTAAAGAAATGCAAGCTAGCAAATAAGCAAAATGAAATATGAAAATCAGTAAATCAGTATTTAAGAGCAGGGTGAGATTGTTTGTTGTTTTAATTTTTGCAATACAGTCAGTAATGAATGTCCACTAAGCAGTGCATACTGCAGCTTGAGGCAACATGGATTTTATGCATATCTTAGACTTCTCCTGGGGTAATGGGGTTAGGAGAAGTAAGAATATTACAGTGGTTACCCATTTTTCACTATTATCATATGATCATAGGAAGTTACTAGGCTATTGGCCCCCGAGGCCCTTGTGTGATTGTGGAGATGTGTACATGTACGAAAAGGACTTGTGAGGAAAGGGGTGCTTGTTCCCCTGCAAAAACACTTACATTTAATTTTTTCATGTGGTTGGTTCATTGAGCAATTTTGCTCAGCAAGTTGGTTTCTTGTGATTTTTAATGTGAGGACTTATAGTGGAAGCAAATAAAGCAAACTGTCAATAATATAAATATAAATGTAAACATTAGATAAGCAGTAAGGCAGTCTGAATTTCAAGTGCTTATTAGAATTCCTTTGAAAATCATAAAAAAACTGAGCCCTTGACTAAGATGCAATTTAATACACACTGCCATAATGCACTATATTGTTAGAGGAGGTAGACCAGAATTACTTTTGTTCATGGCTTGACAACCTTAATTTTTATTTTATTTTATTTATTCACATTTTCTTCCTATAGTATGACAAAGAGTACTGATTTTTATGCAGTAAAATAATTGATGGAAATAACTCAAGTGGCTTTCATGGGGAGTGATCTACCTGTGAATGTTTCATGAGTATGGTATGGGTGGGGCTTAAGGGGTACTGAAGCATTACTTCGCCTAGGGTGCCATTTCAGCTAAGGCCGGACCTGCCTTAGCTGTTACCCTTTCAGCTGAACTGATTGTAGTTACGATATGCATAATACAAAGGGGAAAAAAAGAGTGGCACAATTAAATTATGCTTTTTGGATAGGTCTTAGTGCCTGTTTGATGGAACAGAAGGGAGAACGATATAATGTTAGAGAAGCATCTCTCACAGGATGCACAGTAGCAAATCCTGCCCTAACCACGCCTCCAGGCCAAAAATTCCTGGAGCCATGTGGAACCTGCTGAATATTCATTCCTGTGCCAAAGTGCTGAAATGAATATTGATGAATGGATTCTGTTGGCGCAAGGAGAGCACAGGAGTGGCTTTTTGGTTTTAATGTATATATTTTTTTACTTTGACACGTTTCTCCTTTCATTCTGGCAATCAGGCAGAGGTGACACCACAAAACAGTGTCTCTAAACTATAGTGACTGTTACATTTTACCGGCTGAATATGTTTTAAGAAGACGGTAGCAGCACTGTTGCAAAGCAGTTGTTCAGTGCTTGACTGGTCACCTGTCCTTAAGGCATCCACATCTGTAAAGAAGCAGGGGTGTGGGGGTGCAGGGGAGCTTGCCCCCCTGAAAAAGCAAAGAGTAAACTAATAATTACTTCCTCTTTAACTGTGCAAGAGGCTTATTCACTAACGGCTGCTTTACAGAGTACGAGTTTGTTGAGTGCCTGAATATTAAGCAGTTTTCAGTAATGAAAATATGACCTGACATGCGAATTAGCAGCTTGCCAGTCATCGGGCATTTCCACACCCATTTTCTCTCTCAATCACTACAGACACACTCATACCTGCGCAGAACAAAGGAGAACGTGAACAGTTAAATATTTTGGGAGTAACCCCTAAAAGCGAACATATCCTTTCCCATTAAGTGACTGGGAGCAGAAAGTTGTGACAGAAACTGAATATTGTGTATTGTGGTCAACATAAGTAATGACAATAGTGCTGCAGAAAGTCAAGTGATAACAGAAGTTGGGTGGCCTGTTGATGAAGTTACAAAATGGATGGTAAGAACAGGGCGGTTTTGGGACAAGCTTCTCTCGGGCCAAATTCAAACTCGGAATTGTCCCTATAACGTGTCTTTGATGTAGTAAAAGGCCTACGACAGCTGCTGTTGCACAAACACGAAATTAATGTATTAAGGATGCAGCGTTTGCTGTATTCTGTTAATATGGTAAGTGTCTTTAAAAACAGAATTGAGATGGTAATATATAGGCTTTTAATTTTTTAAGATCAGGCTTGGCATATAGGGGCGAAACAAACGATCAAGAGGATGAAGATGTTCACAGCAAAGGGCATAGTTCTCCCAATGTCCACCGACATCTCAGGTTTTTAGCGGGCAAAACAAAATAAGTTGGAAAAGCTTGACGCAACGGCAATATTTTACTTGACTGGCTCACCCAGAGTTTCGCGCAGGAGTGGGCATGGCACGGATGATTGATGAGAGAAATTGCATATGAAATGAGTCATGATTGACATGCCATTCATATTAGCCAGTGAACAAACAACCTTTTCTCTGATTCTTGATAATGGAGACAGAAGAGAAACTGTATACTAATTACTCATTTCTAACTCTTCCTTCCTTTATAATATGGAAACTAAAGTAGTAAACTTTCAATCCAGTATAAAATCATTTTCCAAAATAGATGTTTCTAAGTGGTTAAACTTAAAAGTTTATGCTAACCTTTAACATACATACATCAAGGTCACCACCACTGACTTTTAGACATGTATTACTTTTGAACAACAGTTTCCATAATATGTGCAGAATTTTCTCAACAGAACCACAGTCGTATGTTAGCTTAAGAAGGTTGGAATTGATTCATGTTAAACTCCCGAGATATTTGACTTATATCTGTTTCAACAGCTTTACTTTCATCTTTCATCATGTCATGTTATGAAGCACTTGCTCTCTAGTTCTGTACAGTATTCTAATAACTTGTAAGTGCGGCATTTATGAAAGAAATGAATGTTGGCCCACATATCCTAATTTAACATTTAACATTTTGTGATATGAAAAAGTTCAGGAAAAGGACATTTCACCTCAGTAAGTCATCATCACAAAAAATATTAGCATCAGCAGTTGTCCTGGGCATTGAAGCTCCTGATATACTGTTGTGAGCCAGCCAAAACCCCTTTTCCCATTTTTGCACATTTGTTACACATTTGTTTTATCTCTCTCTACATATATATATATATATATATATATATATATATATATATATATATATACACACTATATTAGATATTGTGTGTGTCCCGGGGTCTAAGATGCTTAAGTGGTTGGCCTGAAATTGAACAAAAGTAACAATTCTTCAGAGTGTGCAGTCCTTTTATCATCAGTGCATATTCGGTGATATTTTACTTCGGTGGAGTTTCATGCATAATTACAATACAGAATAAATATTTTATTGCTGCAGACAGTACACTTGAATATTCAGTGCTTGACTGTGATGTCAAACACCGCGGGTGGGATTTGGGCGGTGCTTGCTACTGCGCATCTGGTGAGCAAGTCAAGTAAAATATCGCCGACATGACTTATGCATACATTCTCTGAAAGACTGTGTTCTGTTAAGAAAACTGTGCAAGCAGCACACTGGGGTTGAGCTTTGGCTACATCTGTGGCATTTTTCAGATGTGCATTTCTTAGATTTGTGGGCTTTAGTGAAGCTTTTTACAAGGCACTAAAAGTCGGATGAGATAATCCAGGTTTAACTTTGGAGCCATAGTGATCAGAGATAACCTCCCGTGTGGTCTGTTTTGTCATTTGATGCGGTAGGAAGGGCCTCCATGTATCAGTTGCAGGTGTTATTTATGTATATACCTTGTTAATATAGTTGTAGGAGCAGTCCATGTCTGTGACATACCCAGCCTTTCTTTAAAGGTAATATTTTGTTGTAGTCTGTATAGCACTTTGAGTGAAGTTCAAGGAAAAGTTGTTAGCAGTAAAGTGAAGGAACTGGTAGTCTGAAAGTTTTTAAGGGCATTGCTGTAGAACTGTAGCCTCTCAGTTGGACTGCGCAGGTGTGTGCGTGGCTTGTGTGATTGACTTAACTAATGGATGTGATGTATGTAAATGATGCATGATTGACTGCCATGCAGATATGGTAGTGACATCATGCATGGTTTGCGTCACTGTGTCTGTTCTAGTGCTTTAATGTTTTATTTTTTTAACTATCAATATTGTAGCTGTCATATTGGTAGTGCATTACCCCACAGTGATTTTCACGCAGGAATGGCCATGAACTGCATGATTGACAGGGCAAGCCTGTGTGAGGTTGCATGCAAAATACGGCTGAGTGATAAGCCATACAGATTATACAGCAACCTGTTGAATATTCCATCTGTGACCATTTGTTGCTGTTCTTTTTTTCCCAAAATGTTTAATTTTTCGATATATAGACAACACGATGTTGCCTTTCTTGAAATATGGCCATTCCAAGCTATTTATTGTATGTCTTTTAATTAACAGATGTAAGGACAGGTTCAAGTATTAGTGGGACAGAAGGGCAGTATGTACGCAGTACTTTACACCCCATCCTAATTTTGTGCTTTAAATTGCTTTTGCAGGGGGGGGGGGTTCTTAAGTATACTTTTGTGCTTATCAGAATAACACAAAATGTGTAGTTTTCTGGTAAATTACTGAACATAGAAGTCAGTAAATTATGACACACATTTTAGTTTCACAGTTTACATTCTTTTGAAATGCATGCTAACATAAAACTTGTAAAGCTAGCAACTTTCTAAGTTTATAAACACAGTACTTAAATTCTGTCCCTATATTTGGTAGTTTGCCCTCCCCCATTCTATTGGGTTTGTTCAGATTTTGGGCATTAAAAGATTGAGAGGTATGTGTCAGTCTTAACAACTGGAACTGTACATTAAACGTACGGTTCCAGGCTTGTACCCCTCTTATCTTAGTTACCGCAGTCCACTGTCCCCCGAAATAAATGCAGCAGACATTACAAATAAAAAAAAAATCACATTTTGAAAAATACATATCTGCAGACCAACAGAATGACATATAGGGGGTGGAAACCGCAAATAAATACTGGATGTCAAACAGCTAAGAAACAGTAATAACTAAAACAGAATACAAGTTAAGAGTTTTGCCATGTGCATTCCTGCACAGAGGACTACAAATAGTTTAGGTGTATTTTGTTATATAGAACAGATAGCACGCACTTGCAGCTGCACATACATTCAACTACACTGTTTTCCATATTCTATTTGGTGACGTTGGGTATCTCATGTTTATTCACAGTAAGACTAACAATTACAGGGAAATGTACAGTAGTGGGCGGGGTTTGGGCGGTCCTTGATACTGCACATCTGGTGGGGTAATGTTCTAATACAAAATCGTGCATTTTTACTGTTATCTCTGTAAGAAAGATAAGTCTTTGGACTGTTTTGTTGCAGTCATCTGGATAGTAGGACTGAAAACCAGTTCACAGATACTACTAAAGGTTGCATATTGGAAAGTTACGGTAATGTTTTGTATGTACAACGTATTTTTTTTTTCATTCTTATTATTTTAAGGTGTAGTAGTTGAACTTGGAGTGCAACTGTGAATGCTATCCTGATTTTGTCTCTCCAGGCCTCTCAACTGTCCACATTTTTGCCTGGTATTTTTCGTTTGTGCCTCATAACATTTGCAGTTTTCTGGCAACTCACTGACTGTTATTCACTAAATAATGACATATATGTCAGTTACCGGACGGACAACATACTCCTCAAAAAAATAACAACGCAAATCCTGTTATTGTAGCAACTTTCTAAGTGTTTTAGAACAACATTTAGAAGTTTGTCTCTCCAGTGTGGAATGGGAAATTCACCCTTTTTCTTAATGTTCTGCAGTGTCGGAGTAGGTATATTTTAATATGCAAGGGGGTGGTGCAGGGGGCCTCCCCCTGCAAAAACTGAAAAAAATGTCCTTTCAGTTATAGTGCCATTTTCTTTAGCATTAGGTAATGGTTGTCTGCCCGCACCCCCCTTGAGGAAACGTACTGAACACCTATGAATATTCATCAGGCCGGTGAAGACAATCAACAAGCATTCATTCCTTATGGAACATGCCACTAGGTAGTGGGCGGGACTTGCTACTCCGCATCCGAGGGGGTAGTGTTCAACAGCAACACTGTTTAGGATGCTGGGATGATTGAAACCCTGCTGTTTCAGGCTTTTTTTCCCCCCTTTGACCAGGCAGACGCAGACACTCCATATTGTTTGTTACATATCTTTTTTGGTTTATTGCATTCTGAGAGGTGGGCAGTTGGCTGGGACAATGACGCTTTCAGTCGTGACCCCAGGTTAACAGTCTGAATACATTTTGCTGCTAAGGATTACTTCACAGAATGTAAGATATCCTTATGTTCACTGTTGCAGTATTACTTACATGTGTATTTCCCTGCCATAATACCCTGAAGTCGGCTAGTATACCAAAGTCTACTATTGTTTTAAGATACACTGGGTGTCACATGTACACTCCTCTCATCGCGTAGGGCATAAGTGACATTCGACTATACCGTCCTCTAAATTTTTGCCGTCAGTCTGAACGCATCTCCAGATCATCTGTCTGAATGCCTACGCCATTTCTGCCAGTCTGAAAACATTTTTCGTTCACTGGTTGATTGCCTAAATCTCCTTGCTCAGAATTATTTCAAGATGCCAGACCTCATGTGGTCAGACTCAAATTATGTATAAAAATATTTAAAAACCTGTAAATAGTCCTAGAGTGGTGTTAAAATGTCGGAAACACCAAACCATGATAAAATAATTTTTTTTTTTTGTCTGTGGGTGTGGCTATCCTTTAAGCTTGTTGCTAAAGATGCAATGGGAAGGAACTTTCCGGCCTGTGTGTCAGCCATTAGGGAAGAAGGTGAAAAAGTTAAAGCTGTAATCTTCTGCTGTCCAGCCTACATTTGATGTTTCTCCCAAGGTCAGTGACAACTCGGAGGCTCACCTGGTCTTATCAGATTATTCTGCTGCGACTGAGTTACAGGCTGGCAAAGATCCAGCTGGCAACATGTCCGATGAGGCTATGCAGGTGTCAATTTTCAGGTATGTTTTTGCTCTTTGTCAGGCTTGTTGGCTTCTCTGAGGGTAACACTTCTGCTCTTTCTTTGTTAGGGGCTTCTTCTCAAGTGGCTCATCATTCCATTAAATGCAGCAGATGCCTCATCTAGGCCTACTGCTTTTGGTTCAGTGATGAGGAGGTATTCATGGCTTAGGTTTCAACCTGTACCTGATATCAAAGCTAAGTTGATGGATGCTCCTCTTGATAATAAACTTTTATTTGGGGAAGCTGCTGATGGTTTATTTAAGTCCCTTCAGGATAAGCGGAAGGCCTAAATTATACGTTTGTCTCTCCTGTGCCTAAATTTAAAAGAAACTAACCCAGCAATCCTGTCTTTGTTTGGAGGCAGTCTTGTCCTTCTACTAAAGGTAAAAAGAGTGGCAAGAAGGTTCCTCCTGCTAAGGTGATTCAGAAATCTTCCTTTACTGACAAACCAGGTACTGTTACCATCTGTCTCTTCCCAGCCAAATTTCTTTCTTCTCTTCACCTTTCCCTTGTACTTCTGTCAGTCGTCCGGTCAGAATAAAACAGGCAAGCAGTTGTGGGTTCAGTTCAAGCAGCTTTATTACACACACACCAGGAATGAGGCTTTGTACCTAAATTTATAAACTGACTACTACACTCACACGTTAACACTCTGGCTGTTCTCTCAGTGGTGCTGCTGCCTGCATGTGCTCACTGTTTATATGCATGTGCTTATATCTGTAAATACTTCTTAAATGCACATACACATGCTCTTCTCTACACTTCCTGTCTGGCTTCAGATAACTTGGGATTATTGGGTTCTGTCCATCATTTGCCAGGGGTACTTCATGATGTGGAAATCCCGCCCTCCTTTTATGGGCATACCTCAGCCTCTTCGGGAACAACTCTACTTTTTCCCAGAGATGCTTCAAGACCTTTTGACTCTAGGTACTATTCAAGCGGTACCCATGTCCTAAAAGGGGGAGGGGGGTTTATAGGTCCCAGAAAAGAGGGATCTTGGAGACCATTTCTAGATCTTTCTCATCTAAACACCTTTATTAAGGTGTCCCTCTTAAAAATGTTGTCCATTCAGACTCTGTTTCCTCTCTTATTCCCTCAGGACTGTATGGTATCTGGATCTCAAGAATGCTTATCTTCATGTTCTGATCCATCCTCTTTTTCAGGAAGTTTTTGTTTCTCTGTTGCTTCCTAGCCATTTTCAGTTCTCTGCTCTGCGCTTCGGCTTTTCTACTGCCCCAAGGGTATCCACCAAATTTCTTGTTCCTGTGATTGCTTTATGCAGGCTTTGAGGAATCCAAGTATTTCCTTACTTGGCATACCTTCTGATTAAGGCCTCCTCTCCAGAGACCCTCTTAACAAAATAATCAGTTTGTAGTTTGTCTTCAAAGGTTGGGGTTCACAATAAACATCAAAAAGTTGTCTTCTCTGAACTCTTATTAGGATCAAGTCTTTCTCTGTTGCTGGATTCAAACAGCGCCTATGTTGGTATCCCTGCCTCATCCCAAGGCCTTAATTTGTTTTTCAAACTCTTGTTCCTCTGGCATGTATTGCAGCCAGCCAGGGAGTTTCTGAAAGTTCTGGGTTTCATGGCATCCACCATTCCTATGCTGCTTCTGGCCAAAGTCCACAAGAGAAAGTTTCAGTGATTTCTGAGGTCAGTTTGGCTTCAACATGCAAATCCTCTAGAATTTGTAGTTTCTCTTTTACCTTGTCTAAGGAAATAACTTCATTGGTGGGTTCAGTAACTGTCTCTAAATCCAGGGCTACCTATTCATCTTCCTCTTCCCCCCTCAGGAACTCTTCACAGACCCCTCAGACATGGGATGGGGTTCAGCTTCTGGCTCACTAAATATACAGGGAGTATGGTCGCCTCGTCAGCAGAAGGAAAGCATCATTGTCAAAGAGATGAGAGGTGTTTTACTGGCTCTTCAGACTTTTTATCCTGTTTTTCTTTCCAGGTCTTCTCAAAGTATATTTACAGACAATACCACAGTGATGTGGTATATAAACTAACAGGGAGGAACAAGATCTTGCCTCCTTTGCCGGTTGGCTCTTCTGGTCTGGGATCTTGCTGTGCAGTATCAAGTTGTTCAAGCAGGTTATATCCCTTCATTTCAGAACATTTTGGCAGACAGTCTGAGCAAGTCCGTAACTCATTCCCAAGAATAAATGCTTTACAGGGATGTATTTCTGGACATTGTCCACCAGTGGGGTACTTGTCAAATAGATCTCGCTCCCTCCCCTCTGAACAGACAACTTCCTCAAGTTTGTGCCAAAGTCCCAGGTCCTAGTGCTGGTTTTGCTAGGGCCATTCTTCATGGCTTCATAGAGGGTTGTACTGCTCCTTCCTATTCCCAAGTTTCTTTTTTTACCGTTCTCCCATATATAAGGAATACTGCAACAGTGAATGTAAGGACAAAGTAGATGTCTTTGCCTTCACATTTGCAGTATTCACTCCTTCCCTCTAGTCCTTTTCTTTCCTGGCTGTACTGGTTACATCCTGGGGTTTCTTAGACTGGATGTCACTTTTATGCCCTGCGCAATGAGAGGAGCGTACATGTGACTTCTGACATACCTCAAAATAATAGTAGGCTTTAGTATACTGGCCGACGTCAGGATTTCACTGCAAAGAAAACCCATACGTAAGGAGTATTGCAGCAGTGAAAGCAAGGACATCTACTCTTATGGTAAGATTTTACCCAACTGTACTTTTTAATCACTGGTTGGATAAAGTTTGCCACACTGGGTTTGACAGTGACAGCTTAGGAGGAATGCTAGAAGTTGGTTGAAGTTTATCGTTTGTCTGTGCAACAGGTGCAGGCTGATTAATTCCTTAAATGCACTTCTAGTTTTGCCTTCTGTAATGTGGTTTTCGTGATTTTTGCCTTGATTGAGGGGTGGTTTCCAGTGACATTGCCAATTTTCCTAAAAGTTGTTTCTCCTTAGAAGGCCAAATTAAAGTATAAAGATGAGCTGTTGTAGTGTAATGGAGTACCCCCAAGATGTACAATAGCAAAGCCCACCCAGAGATACACATACCTTTCATCCGGTTAGTCCAAGAAATCTAGACAAAGCCAAAAATAATGGGGGAGGGACAATGGCTCAAAAAGAGGGACAGTTTAACAATTGTTCTTATAAACTTAGAAAGTTGTTAGAATGAAAGATTTTGTGTTACCATGCATTTTCTGAAGTATATGAAGTCTGAAACTCGTGTCAGTGATTTGCCCGAAAACCACACATTTTAGGAGGAACAGACTAAAAATGAGGCAAAAATCTGGACAGTTGAATGGTATATTACACTGTACATAACGGCACAGAACTACAGAAAAGTATTAAACCAATGTGCACTTTATTTACTGAAACCCTGTAGGACTATGAAAAATGTGTAAATTGAATACAGTCACGCTTATTGTGTCTGTAGTATAGAACTACAGACAGTGAATAAATCATAACCAACCCTACAGAACTACAGGAAATTAATAAAAGGGCATGAATAATTTGTTTAAATGAATAAATTGCTTCAAATGACAACATTGCCTTTTTGTTTTCCTTTTCTGTAGTTCAGTAGTGTACAACAAGAACTAGTTTTTGTTGTTAAGAGGTCCTGCCCATGCACGCTGTCAGTCAAGACAGGAACACCTGTTATTTCATGCCAGGGAAACTCGAGTACACTATAACCCAAGAAACACATGTTAGAGTGTATATACTAGGTCTATTAATAAACATTTTTGAAATGTAGGTATTGGCCAAGTGTAAGGATTTTGAATGTGATTATTGTAAGTTGAATATTGTCTTTTTGTATTGGGGGCCATTTAAAGCACTTGAGTAGGTGGTAGTGATGAGTTTTAGTAGCCAGAAGGGCAAGGCAGCTAATTTATATTCATAGGTAGGTACTAGGCTATCGGCCCTAGGGTCTATACAAGCCTAGTCAAAATGGTACCCTGGCTTTCATCACTCAAGAAAATTATTTTCCTGTGCCCCTGTCTAGCAGAGCCACAGAAGTGATCCCTGGGGTGAATTTCCTATTTCCCATCCAATCATCAAGATTTTTCTTGAAGAGTGCTAATGAGGAGCTTTGTTTGTTCCAGAGTATGGGAAGTCTCTGGGACAGGTCTATCCCTCCAGCATGTTCTGTTTATTGGGGTGACAATGTTTAGGTCCCTAGAGAGTGTAGCTCGGAGGGATTTGGATTTATTTAAGTGAAACATGTCCAACAGCTTTGGGTTTGACATAGCTTTGTAAGTTAGACAGAGATCGCCTCTGAGTAGGCGATATGCGATGGAGTAAAGCTGGAGTTTTTTGAGACGGTCTGCGTAGGGCATCTGTTTGAGGCCAGTAATCCTATTTGTGAGGTATTTCTGTGGCCTTTCCAGTTATTGTAGATGTCTTGTGAGGTACATACCAAAAGGAGCGTTGTACTCTATAATGGGTCTAATGAGTGACAAATAGAGGGGAAAAATTACCTCTTTTTTTCCTGGATGAGAAACCTTTTGTGATGAGGTGTGCCATGTAGAAGGATTTCCTGACTACTGTGGCGATATGATTATCAAAGGAGAGACTACTGTCCACCTGTGTCCCAAGGTCTCTTATCACACTTTTAGTGTTAAGTAGACTACCACCTATGTGGTAGCTCATGGGTACAGAGTTTTTACCAAAGGGGATGACGATGCACTTTTTGGAATTGAGCTTGAGGCCATGGCTTTGACACCAGGCATCTGTCTCAGTGAGGCCCTTTTGTACGATGTCCACATCGTTAGGAGTTTCAATTATGGCTCCTAGTTGTCAGTCATCTGCAAACTTCATTAGCTAAAGACCATCTGTGTTAGCCTGTACTTCAGAGAAGTAGATACCAAACAGGAGAGGACCCAGAACTGAACCCTGTGGTACTCCACTTGTCACTGGTCTGAAGTCAGATTTGGAGTCTGCTACTTTCACAGTGTGGGTTCTGTCAGTGATCCCATCTTGTGATATAGGGATTTATACCTTGTTTAGTGAGTTTATCTATAATTCCAGAGTGGGGGATGGTGTCAAAAGCCTTGGCGAGATCTAGATAGGTTGTGTGAACCACCTTACCCTCGTCTACAGCTTTGGTGACTGCTTCAAAGAAGTCAATCGGGTTTAGGAGACATGATCTGCCTTTTACAAACCTGAACTGGGTGGGGTCCAGAGTTTGGAGATTACCAATGTCTTTGTTTATAAGTTCCATGATGATACGTTCCATGGCCTTGCAGACCAGGCTCGTTAGGCTAATGGGGCGGTAGTTGCCAGGGTCTGTGGTGGCTCCCCCTTTGTGGAGTGGAATAACCGTCGCTGTGTGCGATTCAGTGAGCACAAAGCCTAAGGTGAGGCTATGATTGAACATGGTGCTTAGGTGCAGAGCCAGTTCATTCTGTAGTTCATGTAGAACGCAGCCTGGAATGTTGTCCAGTCCCATGGATGCTGTGTTCTTGGCTTTGGAGAGTGTGATTACAGGAACTTTGCATTCTTTCGGTATAGAGATGGGCCCTTTAGGGGGTGAGGGGGGTAAAGGTAGCACTGAACCTATCTGCCAGGATGTTGGCAATATCACTTCTGTATATTTAGTGCCATTGTGCTGTAACTCAGAGCAGATCTGAGTGTTGCCATTGCCATTCTTGACATTGCTATAGAATGCTTTGTGGCTGTCTTTAGAATCTGTGGCAATTTTGTTGTCATAACTAGCTTTGGAGGATTTTATGAGGGATCTCAGCTTCTTACTGAGGCTGACCAGGGAGTTCTTCCAGTTATGGGATTTTACTCTTTTTTTGCAACAGTTTCTTTCTTCTGTTGTAGTGTTTGTTTATGTCAGGGGACCACCAGATTGGCTTCCTTTTTTTGGAGGATAGTATCTTGGTTCTGTTGGGGATAGCATGATCTATGCACTCATGTAAATGCTTATAAAGTGCATTTGTGTAGGATTCAGCAGTTGTACCTCTATTGTCCGTCTGCATGGGTGTCATGAAGTTTACCACTTTTGTCTTAAGAAGCGTGAATTTGGCTTTGGAGAAATTCTTTACTGTTGTTTCCCTAATGGAGGGTGAGGGCGGGATGTGGATGTCTAGGCTGATTAGCTTGTGGTCGGATCTGATTAATGAGGAATTGACCTCTGGTGTGGTGCACTGGTCGCCCATGTTGATAATGACCAGGTCTAGGATATTGCTGCCCCTGGTGGGGGTGTGGATAATTTGATCCAAGGTGTTGGAATTTATGAATTCCTGAAAATGTTGAGCAAAAGAGTTGGTACATGAGTAGTTTTCCCAGTTAATGGTGGGGTAGTTGAAATCACCCATTATTAGGGTGTTGAATTGTACCCTAATATTTTCCATTGTATCAAGAAATGAAGAATGGGAATCCTGGGGCATGGTGGGGGATCTGTAGCAAGTTACAATTTGGATTGAAGTCTTGCCCAGAGTTAGTTGCACTTGGATAATCCCAGATGCATTATGCTGAGCAACTAGCCTGGAGGTGTGGGTATCCTTAATGAATATGGACACGCCTCCACTTTTAATGTTTCGATCCAGGTTAGGTGGCCGAAAGGTGTAGTATGAATTATAGCCTGGTAATGCAGGGGTGCTCTCTGGAGCCTTGAACCAGGTGTCTGTCACTGCACAGATGTCGATGTTCTCCATTTTAAGGAGTGCCTCGAATGAATGCCTTTTGAGATTTAGACTTCTAGCATTGAGTAGCATTACCCTCAGATTTTGCTTGCTTGTACCGGTAACGGTGGTGAATTTGTCATTTGAACCTTGCCTAAAAAAGGCACTATAGGGGTGGCAAGAGCCTTAGCCAGTATCCGGAATCCCAAGGGTGACAGATGGATGCCATCTCTGGCAAAGCATCGTGGTCTGTCGATCATGTCATCCCAGGCAGACAGATACTGGATCCCCTTAGAATGACACCAGAAGCTTAGCCAATTGTTGAAGTCAGTCATTTTATCCTTGTACTGTGGTATCATTCTGGGTGATGGCAGGATGGTACTCAGGGATAGGGTCATACATGTCTGGGCTACAAGATCAGAGAGCTCCTCCATGTCTCTTTTCATGTAGTCCAGGGAGGTACGTCTTAGGTCATTCACACCAACATCGACAATGACAGAGTCATATTTGTACTTGTTGTGGAGTGACCTGAGTGTGTGGGTTATGTGGCGGATCCTGGTGCCCAACAGGCAGCTGACAGTAATCTTCTCCTTGTTTAGCCTGGTGAGTGGGACATCAGTGTGCCTGACTCTAGAGTCACCTATGACTAGAGTGTTGGGTACATTGTTATGCCTTATGGGCTGTGGTTTATTGGCACACTGAGTTTGTGTCATTTGGGTTGTGTTTGGGGGGGGTGGAGGTTGCATGCGTTTCTGCTTTGGAGGTCTCTGCTGCTTGAGCAGATTTTTATTGAGAGTCTCTGCGAATGTAGGTGTGTGTTTTGTGTTGCTATGTGTGTGTTTTGGTGGTGTAGGTTTTGAGGGACTATGTGATGAGTGTGGTGTGGTGCAAGTGTTTACCTTCTCCTCTTGACTGTCTAGTCCAGTCTTGGGTGAAGAGAGCTTTGCTTCCAGTTTGGTTATATAAGTGCATCTCTCACAGGTTGTAGTGTTGGGTGGTAGGAGGAGAGGGTTGTCTGTGTAAATGAGGCAATTGCTGCATTGCCCCAAGATGCCCAGATTCATCAGGTAGACAGGAGAAAACACCGGGAGCGGACCCTTAGGCATGTCTGGATAGGTGCTTATTTATTAAGTACTAAAAACTGTTTTCCTCCAGACAAGTGAGGAAAGTTGAGTGCTGTAGTAATTTGTAGCTTATTTAGTGCTTACAATGAGTTCTGAACAAGTGCTGAGCTCAACGATACAGATTTGAGTGCTAAAACTAAACAACTGGCTAGTTCCAAGGAAAAATTTGAAGAGCAGACTTTATGGCGCCAGGAATAGTTTAACACTAGCTAAGCAGCGATGCATAAAGTGTATGTATGTATATATATATATATATATATATATATATATGTATGTATGTATATATATATATATATATATATATATATATATATTTTTTTTTTTTTAATATAACAGTAGCAAATGAGCAAACTAATTTAAACAAATTAACCAATAAAAAGCTAAAAACTGAGCCCCGTTCCACCAGTCTTCGATCAGACAAGTTCTAACTGCACACTCCTGCCACTAGGGTACAGGGGAATCTTCTCCAAAAAAAAGATGGTGTGGATTAGTGCTCAAGTTATACAAACAAAGCTAGATTCAGCAGGACTTTTTATCCTGTTTTTCTTTCCAGGTCTTCTCAAAGTATATTTACAGACAATACCACAGTGATGTGGTATATAAACTAACAGGGAGGAACAAGATCTTGCCTCCTTTGCCGGTTGGCTCTTCTGGTCTGGGATCTTGCTGTGCAGTATCAAGTTGTTCAAGCAGGTTATATCCCTTCATTTCAGAACATTTTGGCAGACAGTCTGAGCAAGTCCGTAACTCATTCCCAAGAATAAATGCTTTACAGGGATGTATTTCTGGACATTGTCCACCAGTGGGGTACTTGTCAAATAGATCTCGCTCCCTCCCCTCTGAACAGACAACTTCCTCAAGTTTGTGCCAAAGTCCCAGGTCCTAGTGCTGGTTTTGCTAGGGCCATTCTTCATGGCTTCATAGAGGGTTGTACTGCTCCTTCCTATTCCCAAGTTTCTTTTTTTACCGTTCTCCCATATATAAGGAATACTGCAACAGTGAATGTAAGGACAAAGTAGATGTCTTTGCCTTCACATTTGCAGTATTCACTCCTTCCCTCTAGTCCTTTTCTTTCCTGGCTGTACTGGTTACATCCTGGGGTTTCTTAGACTGGATGTCACTTTTATGCCCTGCGCAATGAGAGGAGCGTACATGTGACTTCTGACATACCTTAAAATAATAGTAGGCTTTAGTATACTGGCCGACGTCAGGATTTCACTGCAGAGAAAACCCATACGTAAGGAGTATTGCAGCAGTGAAAACAAGGACATCTACTCTTATGGTAAGATTTTACCCAACTGTACTTTTTAATCACTGGTTGGATAAAGTTTGCCACACTGGGTTTGACAGTGACAGCTTAGGAGGAATGCTAGAAGTTGGTTGAAGTTTATCGTTTGTCTGTGCAACAGGTGCAGGCTGATTAATTCCTTAAATGCACTTCTAGTTTTGCCTTCTGTAATGTGGTTTTCGTGATTTTTGCCTTGATTGAGGGGTGGTTTCCAGTGACATTGCCAATTTTCCTAAAAGTTGTTTCTCCTTAGAAGGCCAAATTAAAGTATAAAGATGAGCTGTTGTAGTGTAATGGAGTACCCCCAAGATGTACAATAGCAAAGCCCACCCAAAGATACACATACCTTTCATCCGGTTAGTCCAAGAAATCTAGACAAAGCCAAAAATAATGGGGGAGGGACAATGGCTCAAAAAGAGGGACAGTTTAACAATTGTTCTTATAAACTTAGAAAGTTGTTAGAATGAAAGATTTTGTGTTACCATGCATTTTCTGAAGTATATGAAGTCTGAAACTCGTGTCAGTGATTTGCCCGAAAACCACACATTTTAGGAGGAACAGACTAAAAATGAGGCAAAAATCTGGACAGTTGAATGGTATATTACACTGTACATAACGGCACAGAACTACAGAAAAGTATTAAACCAATGTGCACTTTATTTACTGAAACCCTGTAGGACTATGAAAAATGTGTAAATTGAATACAGTCACGCTTATTGTGTCTGTAGTATAGAACTACAGACAGTGAATAAATCATAACCAACCCTACAGAACTACAGGAAATTAATAAAAGGGCAATGAATAATTTGTTTAAATGAATAAATTGCTTCAAATGACAACATTGCCTTTTTGTTTTCCTTTTCTGTAGTTCAGTAGTGTACAAGAACTAGTTTTTGTTGTTAAGAGGTCCTGCCCATGCACGCTGTCAGTCAAGACAGGAACACCTGTTATTTCATGCCAGGGAAACTCGAGTACACTATAACCCAAGAAACACATGTTGGAGTGTATATACTAGGTCTATTAATAAACATTTTTGAAATGTAGGTATTGGCCAAGTGTAAGGATTTTGAATGTGATTATTGTAAGTTGAATATTGTCTTTTTGTATTGGGGGCCATTTAAAGCACTTGAGTAGGTGGTAGTGATGAGTTTTAGTAGCCAGAAGGGCAAGGCAGCTAATTTATATTCATAGGTAGGTACTAGGCTATCGGCCCTAGGGTCTATACAAGCCTAGTCAAAAGGGTACCCTGGCTTTCATCACTCAAGAAAATTATTTTCCTGTGCCCCTGTCTAGCAGAGCCACAGAGGTGATCCCTGGGGTGAATTTCCTATTTCCCATCCAATCATCAAGATTTTTCTTTAAGAGTGCTAATGAGGAGCTTTGTTTGTTCCAGAGTATGGGAAGTCTCTGGGACAGGTCTATCCCTCCAGCATGTTCTGTTTATTGGGGTGACAATGTTTAGGTCCCTAGAGAGTGTAGCTCGGAGGGATTGGGATTTATTTAAGTGAAACATGTCCAACAGCTTTGGGTTTGACATAGCTTTGTAAGTTAGGCAGAGATCGCCTCTGAGTAGGCGATATGCGATGGAGTAAAGCTGGAGTTTTTTGAGACGGTCTGCGTAGGGCATCTGTTTGAGGCCAGTAATCCTATTTGTGAGGTATTTCTGTGGCCTTTCCAGTTATTGTAGATGTCTTGTGAGGTACATACCAAAAGGAGCGTTGTACTCTATAATGGGTCTAATGAGTGACAAGTAGAGGGGAACAATTACCTCTTTTTTTCCTGGATGAGAAACCTTTTGTGATGAGGTGTGCCATGTAGAAGGATTTCCTGACTACTGTGGCGATATGATTATCAAAGGAGAGACTACTGTCCACCTGTGTCCCAAGGTCTCTTATCACACTTTTAGTGTTAAGTAGACTACCACCTATGTGGTAGCTCATGGGTACAGAGTTTTTACCAAAGGGGATGACGATGCACTTTTTGGAATTGAGCTTGAGGCCATAGCTTTGACACCAGGCATCTGTCTCAGTGAGGCCCTTTTGTACGATGTCCACATCGTTAGGAGTTTCAGTTATGGCTCCTAGTTGGCAGTCATCTGCAAACTTCATTAGCTAAAGACCATCTGTGTTAACCTGTACTTCAGAGAAGTAGATACCAAACAGGAGAGGACCCAGAACTGAACCCTGTGGTACTCCACTTGTCACTGGTCTGAAGTCAGATTTGGAGTCTGCTACTTTCACAGTGTGGGTTCTGTCAGTGATCCCATCTTGTGATATAGGGATTTATACCTTGTTTAGTGAGTTTATCTATAATTCCAGAGTGGGGGATGGTGTCAAAAGCCTTGGCGAGATCTAGATAGGTTGTGTGAACCACCTTACCCTCGTCTACAGCTTTGGTGACTGCTTCAAAGAAGTCAATCGGGTTTAGGAGACATGATCTGCCTTTTACAAACCTGAACTAGGTGGGGTCCAGAGTTTGGAGATTACCAATGTCTTTGTTTATAAGTTCCATGATGATACGTTCCATGGCCTTGCAGACCAGGCTCGTTAGGCTAATGGGGCAGTAGTTGCCAGGGTCTGTGGTGGCTCCCCCTTTGTGGAGTGGAATAACCGTCGCTGTGTGCGATTCAGTGAGCACAAAGCCTAAGGTGAGGCTATGATTGAACATGGTGCTTAGGTGGGGAGCCAGTTCATTCTGTAGTTCATGTAGAACGCAGCCTGGAATGTTGTCCAGTCCCATGGATGCTGTGTTCTTGGCTTTGGAGAGTGTGATTACAGGAACTTTGCATTCTTTCTGTATAGAGATGGGCCCTTTAGGGGGTGAGGGGGGTAAAGGTAGCACTGAACCTATCTGCCAGGATGTTGGCAATATCACTTCTGTATATTTAGTGCCATTGTGCTGTAACTCAGAGCAGATCTGAGTGTTGCCATTGCCATTCTTGACATAGCTATAGAATGCTTTGTGGCTGTCTTTAGAATCTGTGGCAATTTTGTTGTCATAACTAGCTTTGGAGGATTTTATGAGGGATCTCAGCTTCTTACTGAGGCTGACCAGGGAGTTCTTCCAGTTATGGGATTTTACTCTTTTTTGCAACAGTTTCTTTCTTCTGTTGTAGTGTTTGTTTATGTCAGGGGACCACCAGATTGGCTTCCTTTTTTTGGGGGATAGCATATTGGTTCTGTTGGGGATAGCATGATCTATGCACTCGTGTAAATGCTTATAAAGTGCATTTGTGTAGGATTCAGCAGTTGTACCTCTATTGTCCGTCTGCATGGGTGTCATGAAGTTTACCACTTTTGTCTTAAGAAGCGTGAATTTGGCTTTGGAGAAATTCTTTACTGTTGTTTCCCTAATGGAGGGTGAGGGCGGGATGTGGATGTCTAGGCTGATTAGCTTGTGGTCGGATCTGATTAATGAGGAATTGACCTGTGGTGTGGTGCACTGGTCGCCCATGTTGATAATGACCAGGTCTAGGATATTGCTGCCCCTGGTGGGGGTGTGGATAAGTTGATCCAAGGTGTTGGAATTTATGAATTCATGAAAATGTTGAGCAAAAGAGTTGGTACATGAGTAGTTTTCCCAGTTAATGGTGGGGTAGTTGAAATCACCCATTATTAGGGTGTTGAATTGTACCCTAATATTTTCCATTGTATCAAGAAATGAAGAGTGGGAATCCTGGGGCATGGTGGGGGATCTGTAGCAAGTTACAATTTGGATTGAAGTCTTGCCCAGAGTTAGTTGCGCTTGGATAATCTCAGATGCATTATGCTGAGCAACTAGCCTGGAGGTGTGGGTATCCTTAATGAATATGGACATGCCTCCACTTTTAATGTTTCGATCCAGGTTAGGTGGCCGAAAGGTGTAGTATGAATTATAGCCTGGTAATGCAGGGGTGCTCTCTGGAGCCTTGAACCAGGTGTCTGTCACTGCACAGATGTCGATGTTCTCCATTTTAAGGAGTGCCTCGAGTGAATGCCTTTTGAGATTTAGACTTCTAGCATTGAGTAGCATTACCCTCAGATTTTGCTTGCTTGTACCGGTAACGGTGGTGAATTTGTCATTTGAACCTTGCCTAAAAAAGGCACTATAGGGGTGGCAAGAGCCTTAGCCAGTATCCGGAATCCCAAGGGTGACAGATGGATGCCATCTCTGGCAAAGCATCGTGGTCTGTCGATCATGTCATCCCAGGCAGACAGATACTGGATCCCCTTAGAATGACACCAGAAGCTTAGCCAATTGTTGAAGTCAGTCATTTTATCCTTGTACTGTGGTATCATTTTGGGTGATGGCAGGATGGTACTCAAGGATAGGGTCATACATGTCTGGGCTACAAGATCAGAGAGCTCCTCCATGTCTCTTTTCATGTAGTCCAGGGAGGTACGTCTTAGGTCATTCACACCAACATGGACAATGACAGAGTCATATTTGTACTTGTTGTGGAGTGACCTGAGTGTGTGGGTTATGTGGCGGATCCTGGTGCCCAACAGGCAGCTGACAGTAATCTTCTCCTTGTTTAGCCTGGTGAGTGGGACATCAGTGTGCCTGACTCTAGAGTCACCTATGACTAGAGTGTTGGGTACATTGTTATGCCTTATGGGCTGTGGTTTATTGGAACACTGAGTTTGTGTCATTTGGGTTGTGTTTGGGGGGGTGGAGGTTGCATGCGTTTCTGCTTTGGAGGTCTCTGCTGCTTGAGCAGATTTTTATTGAGAGTCTCTGCGAATGTAGGTGTGTGTTTTGTGTTGCTATGTGTGTGTTTTGGTGGTGTAGGTTTTGAGGGACTATGTGATGAGTGTGGTGTGGTGCAAGTGTTTACCTTCTCCTCTTGACTGTCTAGTCCAGTCTTGGGTGAAGAGAGCTTTGCTTCCAGTTTGGTTATATAAGTGCATCTCTCACAGGTTGTAGTGTTGGGTGGTAGGAGGAGAGGGTTGTCTGTGTAAATGAGGCAATTGCTGCATTGCCCCAAGATGCCCAGATTCATCAGGTAGACAGGAGAAAACACCGAGCGGACCCTTAGGCATGTCTGGATAGGTGCTTATTTATTAAGTACTAAAACTGTTTTCCTCCAGACAAGTGAGGAAAGTTGAGTGCTGTAGTAATTTGTAGCTTATTTAGTGCTTACAATGAGTTCTGAACAAGTGCTGAGCTCAACGATACAGATTTGAGTGCTAAAACTAAACAACTGGCTAGTTCCAAGGAAAAATTTGAAGAGCAGACTTTATGGCGCCAGGAATAGTTTAACACTAGCTAAGCAGCTATGCATAAAGTGTATGTATGTATATGTATATATATATATATATATATATATATATATATATATATATATATATGTATGTATGTATATATATATATATATATATATATATATATATATATATATATATATATATATATATTAATATAACAGTAGCAAATGAGCAAACTAATTTAAACAAATTAACCAATAAAAAGCTAAAAACTGAGCCCCGTTCCAGCAGTCTTCGATCAGACAAGTTCTAACTGCACACTCCTGCCACTAGGGTACAGGGGAATCTTCTCCAAAAAAAAGATGGTGTGGATTAGTGCTCAAGTTATACAAACAAAGCTAGATTCAGCAGGTCTGAATGTAGTCTATGCTACAGCAAACAAGGTGTACCAATTTCAGAAAGAAACAGTTCAAATAAGCAGGCACAATAAGCCTTTAACCAGAAACTCCCAGCTAAGAAGGGCAGAATCTACCCTCTCCTCCCACAAGAGTGCAGACCACACCTTCTTAATATAAAATAACTGCCCCGAAGCCCAAGTGCTTAAACCAGAACTAATACACTCTTGGAATAACAGATACTGAGCCTTCAATCAGCAATTCCCAATTTAGAAGGATGTAAGCTACCTGTCATGCCACAACAGTGCAGACCACAGACCTTCTTAATGTAAAACAACTGGTATGAAGCCCAGGTGCTTCAACCAAAGGCTAAGAATAACAGTTAAAATTTAATCAGGCTACTAACAAGCATTAATAAATGCACCAGAATAAATGCAATAAAGTAGGAAGAAACACAAATACAGTAAAAGCAGATGAATAAAGTGCAATTTTTATATATATATATAACAATAGAAAATGAGCAAACTGATTTAAACAAATTACCCAATTTACCAGTAAAAAAGCTCAAAACTGAGCCCTGGTCCAGCAGTCTTCAATCAGACAAGTTTTAACTGCACACTTCTGCCGCTAGGGTGCAGGGGAACCTTCTCCAAAAAAGATGGCATGGATTAGTGCTCAAGTTATACAAACAAAGCTAGATTCACCATGCCTGAATCTAGTCTATGCTACAGCAAACAAGGTGCACCAATTTCAGAAAGAAACAGTTCAAATAAGCAGGCACAATAATCCCTTTAACCAGAAATTCCCAGCTCAGAAGGGCAGAATCTAACCTCTCCTCCCACAAGAGTGCAGACCACAACCTTCTTAATGTAAAATAACTGGCCTGAAGGCCAAGTGCTTAAACCAGAACTAATACACTTTTAGAATAACAGATACTGAGCCTTCAATCAGCAATTCCCAATTTAGAAGGATGTATGCTACCTGTCTTGCCACAACAGTGCAGACCACAAACCTTCTTTATGTAAAACTGTTCTGAAGCCCAAGTGCTTAAACCGAAAGGCTTAGAATAACAGTTACAGTTTAATCAGGCTACTACGAAGCAGTAATAAATGCAGCAGAATAAATACAATTGAGTACTTTTAAGAAGAGGCAAAAGCAAAATAAAGTGCAATTTTTTAGTAAAGTGCAAGGAGAGAGGAAGGAGGAGCAGAGGTTAATAACCTAAGTGGGTTGGCCTTCTGAAATGTTCTCTCTGTATTAAGTAGAGTGAACACCAGACTGGGAGGGGTGTCCCAGATCAAATTTACAGTAGGGGTGGGCAACTGCAAAGCCACCAACTATAATACCACCACAACAATAGGATGGGGGGAGGGGGAAAAACTGTTTCAGGACAGATGAGAAAGAGAAAACAATGCCAGAAAATATATTGTCAGTCAGGCAAAATTAAGACAATGCAGAACTCTGAAAGGTTAAAGTGCCAAAAAATATAGTTATCAATCAGCAATATAGTTCCATATTGTTTGAGAATCACACCAGCTAGAACACCAGGAGTTTCCAGCAGTGTAATGTTGCTTGTCGATTTCTGGATGCCTGTAGTGTAGAGGAGACTAAGGAAATGTAGCAAGAAGAGCACTTCCTATACAGAGTTTTGGTTGAGATATAGAACCTTGCTTAACTTTTATTTCTCTACTTGCAAGGAATGTGTTTATTTACTATATTTTGCTGAAGCTGGGGTAAAATGACATTTAATTCTGTGAGAAGGTCACTGTCATACAAGACTAGGTTGGTCTTGGGTAATATTTTTGAGGTGGAAGACTTGAAATTCTGTGGTCTAGTAACTTTTTAACAGTCTTAACTATGTTTTTGCTTTGAAATTAAACTTGTTGAATTTACTGGGAAGCAGGTAGAGAGAAACTATCTGAAGAGTTCTGATTATGTCAACAAATGAACCTCCTGTGAGTAGTCCTTCTGGCATTATTTCAGTGGAGTGTGTTAACTGTGTTTTGTAGTCGTGGTTCTGAATTCATTATAGAAGCCATGTTGATTATTCACAGTATGCTTTTGTGTGCAAAGATTTGGGTATAATTGTATCCCAGTACCCCCAGCCCCACCCCCGATGCACAGTAGCAAGGCCCGCCCACCACCCAGTGATGGTTACGAATATTACAGGGTAGTCATGGAGAAGTCATTATGAATATTCATCAGGTGTTCTGTACTTTGGCTCAGAAATATTGAGCTATATAATAAAATATTGAAGTCAACCAACGTCACTTTTTACATTCATTTGTTAAAAGTAATGTTAAAGGAACAGCACTATAACTGGAACTTAAAGCAATCCAGGTACAGACTGCACACCAGAAAAATAAATCATGAATATTCATCGGGTATTGGGTATGTTAGCTTGGGGAAATATTGAGCTAAATTGACAAAATATTGATGTGACCATTGCTTTTTGAAGTCCATTCTTAAAAGTAAATCTAAAGAAATCAATAAATAACACACAAACTGCCACTGCAACAGCACTATAACTGTTTACTTACAACTGAAAGAAATGTAGACCTCTAACTGCTTTGTCTATTGAATGAAACAACTTGCATAACAGTAAAAATGTGTAACAGCACTTCTTCTTTCGGCTTTTCCGGTTAGGGGTCACCACAGCAGATCACCTGTCTGCTCATGATTGCAGTGTTGTTTTACAGTGTCCAGTTGCCGGCCCTGTGCCCAACCTTACACGGAAGGTGCACACATGTACACACTCACACCTAAGGCCAATTTAGTGTCCAGTCTACCTACAGCATGTCTTTGGGATGTGGGAGGAAACTGGAGCACCTGGAGGAGACCCACGTGACTACAGGGAGGACATGCAGACTCTGCACAGAAGGCACCCCAGTCGAGGATCGAACTGGAGAACCTCTTGCTGTGAGGTGGCAAAGCTAACCGCTGCACCACCGTGGCCACCCAAAAATGTGTAACAGCACTATAACTGTAAATTGACTTACTACAAAACTATATAGTTGTCACTTATGTGAAGATGCATAAAAGTCCTTTAACAGAATATGAGCAGAAATGAGGCACTGGACAAGCATTTTTATGATAGCTCTGTTTAAAATAATACTAGAACTTGCACTTAATCCATTTAGTTCTGGAGCCTCTGTCTCAGGATCATTCACAAATCAAATGTACAGGGGTAATAAAATATTGAAGTGAACATTGTTTTTTTTTACTATAATATGCACAATATTTTTGATATTTTAATTTGTAATGCAGTTATGCCAAGATTTGTTTAGAATAATATTTTACAAATATTTTGGCTAGTGAACTGACTTTGTGTATGTGTCTGTAATAGTGATAGTGCTTGGGGAGGTGTACTTTTGGTAGTGGGATTAATGTAGGTAGCTTGCATACTTTGGGGCAAAATGGAGTTGTAGGTTGTCGATGCATGTTAATGACTTGCCATCTACTTCTGCCCTTTTCAGGAAGGGTGAAAGGTGGTTCTCTTTTTATGTTAAGAGAGTACATTTGGAGGTATTTTGTTTTCTTGGCAGATTATTTCTTTTAAGTAGAAGGTGGGGATGTTATCAGTTAGATGGTCGGGTCTGTTTCCTGAGTTCTTTTGCGATAGTAAAAGATTGAGTCAGGGTTTTGAACATTTTGTCTGCAAAGGATTATTTGCATTGGTGTCCAGTAATGGAAAAGTTAGATTTGCATTGGTGTTGTCCATTTTGTCAGTTTCTTGTATGTCATTTGCCCTGCTGTTTATCTTTCCAAAAGGATTTTGATGAGCATTACTTCTGATTTTAAGGTCTGGTACCGTTAACAGTTATCTTTTTAGTTTATTTTCCTAGTTTGAAGTAGGAAATGTGGAGAGGCTTGTTGCTTGTATGAGTTGTCAGGTGTCTGTAGAGCAGTTTATCTCCAGTTCATGCTTCAGTGTTTGGTTAGACACCTTAATGTCTCATGAGCTGTCAGGTGTCTGTAGAGCAGTTTATCTCCAGTTCATGCTTCAGTGTTTGATTCCCACTTAATGTAGTACCGACTCTAAAACATTTTGTTTAGATTCTTTTATCACCAGATGGCCACCTGGGATATGTAGCTATGGTGACAAATGAAGGTAGTAACTTAGTTGTGCATTCTTTCCAGCCACCCTTTGGAATGCAGAAGGACCTCGTACAGCATGTAGGTTATGCACTCAGAATTCACTTGGCTTTAGGTAGTGTTTGGTTTAACTATTTTTATATCATTGTATTGTAAGGCTAAAGTTTGTGAAACCTTTAACCTTGTTTTCATTAACTTAAAGAACTTCTGTCAGACTTGAAAATGCACATGAAAGGAGACTAAGCTAATGATAATTTATTATTCCTCTCTGAAAAATCAGTTGTGGAGAATTATGGAGTACTGAGGGCTCAGGTTTCCTTAATCTTGTTTAATACTGAGCTGAGAGATTTTTGTGATTAGTGCATAGTAATACCTATATTTTTTCTTATCCTTTTTTGTAGGAGGGAAATGCTAGTGATGAAAGTGTGGGTACTGAAACAGACTGATTGCAGGTAAGGACTTTTTGGGAGTTTAATATACACCTTATTTAATGGATAAAAGCTGGAGAGCACACATTTATCACATTAGACCAGTGATGGTGAACCTTTTGGGCTCAGCGTGTCAGATTCGGAAAATGCCTGTCTTGACTCTGCTGGTGCCCCCCCCCACCAAACAAAAGGGAAATAATTTTTTACATATTTATTTAAGAAAATACAGTCCAGTCATGTGTTCTGCTATGTACTATAAAATTAAAAGAAAAATCAGTGACTTGCAATAGAGAAAGCAATATGTGCACTGATAATTTGAAAAAATGTGGAACACACTGTATTTGATATGATTGTCATCATTTAATGACTTTTTTGTTGCTGAGTTTTAATAAAGTGCAGTGTCACATATTTTTTTTATCTTTGTTCATTCGGTTGCTTTGGTAACGTAGGTGCTGGTGAGCATTGGTGTGTCACCTTTGACACGCATGTCATAGGTTTGCCATCATTGCATTAGAGTCGATTAGACCCATATTCTTCAGATGTCTACCTGGCTACTGCATTCTGGATTCCATTGTTAACCCTTTCACTTTATCGTTCTAAATTATGAGCTTTTATTTCAGTTTGATTTGAAAGGAAAATAAACTGAGCTAATGATGAGCCTTGTTATCCCTGTCTGGAAGATCAGCTGTGGAGAAGCGTGGAATACTGAGGATTTTGTTTAGTTTAGTGTTAAGGTAAAATGCTTTTGTTTTGTAGACCATGCTGCACAATAATATCCCCTCTTGTCTGGAGGAGAGAAGTGGTTGTGATGGAAACGTGAGAACAGAGACCGATTCTGAAGGCAAGTAAAGGCTCCAGTCCACACCATGTGTGGTCATTATTTATCATTTAAGCTACATGTCAAATTATTTGCATTTCAGTCCTAGTTTCTTAAATGACTTTGCTTAGTTGCTGTATTCTTTCAAGTTAGTGAAACCCTTTGATCTTAGATTAATTAATAATACAAGTTATGATTTTGCGATTCAGTTGAGAACGTATAGGAAAAGAAAGTGAGCTAATAGGTCCATAGGTGTGTTTACTAGGCTAATGGCCCTGGAGCCTTTACAAGCCTAGCCCACAGGACTACCCTGGCATTGTGCCACCCGACCTTAGTTCCCAGTGCCTCTGTTGAGTAGAGCCACTGAAGAGATCTCCTGGGTGAATTTTCTATTTCCCATCCACTCATCAAGATGTCTCTTGAGGAGGGCCGGTGAGGTGCTCTGACATGTAAATAATGATGATGAGTCTTTTTTTTTATCCCTGTCAGAAATATCATCTGGGAAGAACTTTGAAGCAGAAAGAAATTTTATCAGTTTTGTATTGGTCAGAAGCAAACTGTGGAGTCCTGCCAGTCAGGACTAAAACTAAATCTTTGAAAGGTCACACCAGTAGCGAGTGGAATATCAGCAGAGTTTTCCAACTGTAGACCTGTTTCCATTCTATTCTGTGTAAAATAAATAAATGCAGAGACTCAACTTGTACAGTACATTAACTCTTAAAGACTGTCAATCACAGCAGGTAACAGTTCAAATTACCCTTAGCACTTTGACAGCTAGGGTAGTTGGGTGTGAAGGGGATGGGAGATGAGTCAAAGTAGTACAATTCAGGCTTCCCAAAAGACTGCAGTTTAGCCATTCTAAAATGAAGCAGCAGTAAAAAGCACTGTAAAAGTCTGTTCTGTGGCATTTGCACTGTTTGTGTTTTAAGTAGTCATTGAACAGCACAAACTGAATGACAGCTATGTACGCATGTAAAATCAATGCAGTGGAAAGAGCTTTAGGAAGAAAGAGGCCTGCTTGATGTATTTTTTTTTACAGACAAGCACTGCATTGTGGGATACCTATAGGTGGACTAAATCAGAATTGCTTCAAGATGCCAGACACAGTGTGGTCAGACTCAGAAATTATGTATAAAAATACTTTAAAAAAAAAAAAACTGGAAATGGTCCCAGAATGGTGTTTAAAATGCAGGAAACACCAAACTATGATGAAATAAACGTCTGTGTGTACAGTTTTCTTTTAAGCCAGTCTGTCCATCTCACCATGCTATTTCCTGAACCCAAAAATGAGTGAGAAACAGTAATTCATACCTTGGATGTCCACAGATGACTCTGCTACTGTCTTGACTGAACAGAAAATAAATCTTTCAGAACTCGGTGAAATTAAGAAAAGGGACATCTTGTGTAAAAGCGGACCATTTCCAAATGGTTGTTTCAGGCTATTGCCTTTGTGCCCATGGCAACAAAACTTACTGCTTTTTGTTGTCTCCTACATGGCTACAGCATGAATACTTGCCCTGGTCTTGCTTTTGTTGTCTTCTCCCTGGCTACAGCATGAATACTTGCCCAGGTCTTGCTGGTTCTTACCCCATAGTACCTAGAATGGGTGGGGGGCAGAATCGATGTATACCTCAGCCAACAATGGGTGATCCTGGATGTTCCTGTTCCTTTGTTGTCCTTTTGGCCTGCTTGAACTGGGGGTCTGCTCCAATACCTAATACAGACATGTGATAACAGTCTTCTCTAGCTCTGTGAGACCTTCTGGGACATCCTTTGTGGAGGAACCAGGGTAAGACCAACAGACGCCCCTCCTTCAGGTTGGCCTTTTCTGTGGAACTCCTGTTAAGAAAAAAAAAACACACTCTCAAAACAGTATTTAAATATTAATTGTTATGAGTTCCTTACCTTGGTTAGGCAGGCATTTCAGGGAGTAAACCCTGGTTACATAGAAGCCGTTACAGATGGGCATCCCCTGTGAAGTTATTCCTGGGGAAACTGGGCCTGATGATTCTGACTTTGACAGAGGTGGGGCAGCTTGTTTTGTAGATTCCAATCCCAATTCTGAGAGGAAAATTTTAATGCTTGCCTTCCTAGGGAAGAATTTTCTTATCCTCCTGTGGAGTAATTTTTTTATCAGCCCATTGCCTGGATGAAGTCTTTTTGTGGGAAGAGGCTCCCAGTTCAAGCTGACCAAAAGGACTAGAACAAAGGAACAGCCATAACATTTGCTATTTCTGTACAACCTACTGCATTTACTTTTAGTGCTACTTGTTTAAAGTGTAGTATTTGCTCTGCTTTCATGACTTAGTCAGTTGGAAATACTGTTATTGCTACGCTGGTTATTTCTTGTCTGTGTTATACCTCACTTATCCTCCAATTCGCTAGGGTTTTGCTACATCTGGTCTCTCGTGTCTTTTCTTACTTTCTTGGTCTAACCTTTTGTATGTGTTCCCCCTTATCTCTTGCAGCTTCTCCTGATGGGTTTTGTGGTCATCCTCTGCCAAACAGACTCGGCCAGCAAAATACCTTGTGAAAGAGTTATAAATTTGCTTAAGCTACCTGTCTGAAGCAGCTCCAAGCACAGCTTTCTAGCTCAACTGTAGGTGTTCCTTCTACTACAATTTATCCACACTTTGAATTTGTTTTTAAAACTATCTGCTTTTTTAAAAAAGTGAACTGCTAAGTATTACTACAGGGCAGGTGAGCATACACACAGGTTAGTTTTTCTGGCTGTAGTAACTTACTTTGGCCACCAGCACAATGCCAGCAGTCTACCATATTCCTTGCTGTTTCAACTAACAATAGTACCAATAGCTTTTAGTTTAATGTTATTTTAACTCTCAATAGTTCCAGTATATGTAGATTTAATGTATCCAGCCGAACTAGAGTGTTATTTAACCCCTAGTACATCTTCTGTACCCTTTGTCTCCTGTTTTTAAATTTATATCGGCAGCATTTCCATCTCAGGCTTGCTCTCTTTTTGCTGTGATTTTTACAGTTGCCTCCTTTCTAATTGTTTTCAGTGTTGCTTTCATACTGCTGACCTGACCTTGTCAGTACTGGTTCCAACCAACCTACACTGTGGCCTACACTGTGATATCCATCTTCAATCTCTCTCCAACCCCTCCCCCAGTTTCCTTTCTTTCCAAACCCTCCCCCAGACTCTCTAACTTTGCCTTCCTTCCTTCCTGTGGCACCATCTTTACCTCTCTGAACCACTCTAATCCTTTCCCTGTACCCCTCTTCCATACTTTCTTCTGAACTTACCTTTCACTCCACTGATTGTGTGTGTGTATTACCTTGATTCTTCCTTCCCTTGGCTCTACCCACTCCATTCGACCTGCGAGCTCACTCCGCTCCCCTACCCTACCCCCAAATCTCACCCACCCCAATGCTCCTACACTTAGCTAGCCACTCCCACCGCTTCCACTGTCCAATCCAACTACCCATCATACCCCCAAAATCCCCTCCCACAGTTCACCCAGTAAAGTAAGCCTACCCTTCAGAGTTTACTACCAAACACAACTTATCCTGATAAGCTACCAATTAACATAAACCATAATCTTACTCAAACTAACTTCCCAACTTAACTCCCTTACTTCCACTCTAATAAGCAACATCATGACCTTCAAACCTCTATCCCTACTTACTCAAATAATACTTCTAATTACCTTAACTTACCTAAAGTATATCACCCAACCTACTAATGCAAACCACTCCCCCATTTCATATCACTACCCCATCCTCTACAAAGTGCACATCTACTGTTACTCGTATAGCTCCCAGTCTCTACCCCCTCAACATTAGCATGCTCTTCCCCTATTGACTCCTACCTAACTCTAAAAACACTTCTCCCAACTACACTAGTCTTCTTCTTCTTCTTCTTCCAGCTTTTCCCGGTTAGAGGTCACCACAGCGGAACTCTGGTCTGCTAATGATTGGCAGTAGATTTTTACAGTGCTGAGTTGCCAGCCCAATGCCCAACCTTCAACGAAGGCACGCCCATTTTACGCATGTCTTTTGAACGCCACTCAACCATGGAGAGGACATGCACACTCCACACAGAAGGCGCTCCAGCTGAGAATCGAACGGGAGAACCTCTTGCTGTGAGGTGACAATTCTACCGCTGCACCACCGCGGCATTTAGTCTTATGTCCACAAAACTCTCTACCTGTATACTACACCCCAAACAAACCAAATACCTAATCCATCATCTTATCTCTATCCCTCTCTCCAGGGACATCCACCCAAACCCAGGCCCTTCTACTACACTGAATCCAACCCCCCCCCCAAGCAGCAGGCAAACCTCTCCACTTCTCAGCTCTAAATGGTCAGAGCCTATGTAACAAAATTCCAAACCTTCATGCCTGGCTTCTACATAATCAGCCCAATATTCTCTCCATCTCAGGAACCTGGCTTAAGCCCCACATATAAGATTCTGAAATAAGGAACAACAGAACACACAAAAAGGGGGTGGTGTAGCACTCCTTTACTTGGCATCCCTCTTAGTCACCCCTGTACCAAACCCTTTGCCAAATTTGGCAAGGCAGAAATAATACCAGCCCTACTCCATCTAAACAAGCATAAACTCATATTTTTCTCTCCCCCTGGAGACAATATCTCATCCCTTGAAGATATTCACTCCTGGGTCTTTACATGTGCAACTAACAGTGGGCAAGACTGCTTTTCAGTTTATAGCATCCTACAGACCACCCTCTCAAAGTCAGGAATCCCACTCGGCTTTCCTGAAAACATTGGAGAACATGAAGATCTCTCCGAACACCATTATATTGGGCGACTTCAACTACCCAAACATTGACTGGGAGCACTACTCAAGCCCCAGCACCTTAGCCCAAAGGTTCCTGGAAATTATAAACTCAAATGCTATGGAACAACTAGTCACCACTCCCACAAGAGGGGACAACATACTAGACCTGATCATTACCAACATGGGGACTCTATGCTCCACACCAGAAGTATATCCCTCATTGGTAAGATCAGACCATAAATTAATTTCACTGGATGTCCACATCTCGACCCCACCCCCAGCCTAGAAAACCACAGTGAAAAACTTCTCAAAAGCGAACTTCTCACTTCTCAAAACCGAAGTGGAATCCTTCAAGGCCCCAGGGCCAGTGGAAACTACGGCCCAAACTGCAGAATCCTATATAAACGCATTCTACGGACATCTCCAGGAATGCATGGATCATGCTATCCCAAACAAAACTAAGACCCAATCATCCAAAGGCAGGCATCCAGTCTGGTGGACCCCTGCCATAAATAAACTGTACAACAGAAGGAGGAAGCTACTACATGATAGAGCAAAATCCCTAATAGGGAA
The DNA here is from genome assembly GCF_019279795.1 of Protopterus annectens. Taxonomy (NCBI): domain Eukaryota; kingdom Metazoa; phylum Chordata; order Ceratodontiformes; family Protopteridae; genus Protopterus; species Protopterus annectens. The sequence continues at coordinate 26,824,559 of NC_056738.1, read as the reverse complement.
GGCATCTTTGATCAGTACCTGCAAAAAAATTACGATCCCTCATAAAATCCTCCAAGGCCAGCTTCGAGAGAAAAATTGCACAGGACACCAAAAACAATCATAAGGCTTTTTTCAGTTATGTTAGGAACCTGGGATGCAACTCCCAGACTTGTTCTGAGTTGATTCTAAACGACAAAAAATACACTGAACCCACAGACATCACCAATATCCTGGCAGACAGGTTCAGTGCAAACTTCTCTCCCCCCTCCCCCCCAAAAGAGCAAGTATCTATCCCGACAGAGTGCTGCCTCCCAAACATCTCTGATGCTCAGGTGAAGGCTGCCCTCTCCAAAGCAAAAAACACTGCTTCCATGGGACCAGATGGCGTCCCAGGTTGTGTCCTGCATGAACTCCAAGAGGAACTAATCCCTAAAATAAAACAGCTATACAGTCTCAGCCTCACTACAGGATATGTGCCCACAGAATGGCGTACAGCAACAGTGGTCCCACTCCACAAAGGTGGAGCTTCTACAGACCCTGGAAACTATCGCCCCATAAGCCTGACTAGCTTAGTCTGCAAGACTATGGAGAGGATCATCATGGAGCTCATAAACAAAGACATTGGGGACCTACAGACACTAGATCCTACCCAGTTCGGCTTTGTCAAGGGCAGATCCTGCCTTTTGAACCTGGTTGACTGGAAGGGAAGGTAGTCCACACAGCCTATCTGGACCTTGCAAAGGCATTTGACACAATACCCCACTCGGGCATCATAGATAAGCTATCCAGCTTAAATATAAACCCCTATGTCACAAGATGGGTCACAAACTGGCTCAAAGACAGAACCCACAGAGTGAGAGTTGCTGGAGCCATGTCAGACTCGAAACTGGTCACAAGTGGCATCCCACAGGGTTCTGTCCTGGGACCACTCTTGTTCGGTATATACTTTTCCGAGGTACAGGCAAACGTGGGAGGACTATGGCTCACCAAGTTTGCAGACGACTGCAAACTGGGCGCCATAATCAACTCTCCAGCTGACACAAACATCCTTCAAAAAGGTCTCACAGAGACAGATAACTGGTGCCAGCACCATGGTTTAAAGCTAAATGCCAAAAAATGTATAGTCATACCCTTTGGCAAAAACAATGTGCCCACAAATTACCACATAGGCGGAAACCCATTAAGTACAGAGAAAGTTATTAGGGACCTGGGGACCCAAGTTGATAGCAATCTCTCCTTTGAAAACCACATTGCCAAAGTGGTTAGAAAGACCTTCTACATAGCCCACCTCATCACGAAGGGTTTCACATCTAGATCAAGAGAGGTAATCGTGCCCTGTTATTCATCCCTCATCAGGCCCATCATAGAATACAATGCCCCTTTGGGATGTACCTTACCCGACACCTGCAGCAATTAGAAAGACCCCAAAAGTATCTCACCAAGAGGATCAAGGGTCTCAAACAGATGCCATATGCTGCTTGGTTAAAAACTCCAGCTCTACTCAGTTGCATACCGCCTACTTGAGGCGATCTATGCCTGACATACAAAGCTATGTCAAATCCAGAATTAATGGACATGCTCCACCTCAGTAAATCTAAATCCCTTAGAGCCACACGCTCGAGGGACTTGAACCTCAGCACAGAAATAAATAGAACTTGCTGGAGGGACAGGTTCATAACCCAGAGGCTCCCTTCACTCTGGAATAGAATTCCAGTTCATGTGAGGCAGAGCACCTCACTGAATCTCTTCAAGAAGAATCTCGATAAGTGGATGCGGGATCGTAGGTTTGTCCCAGGGATTACTCCCGTGTCACTATTAGACAGAGGCACAGTAAAATAAACCTTAAAAAGGGCACAGTATACTCAAATCAAGGGGTGGCGTAAGCCATACAGAATCTGGCTAGGCTTATAATTGCCCCAGGGCAGATAGCCTAGTATGAACCTATGAACCTATGAACCTATGAAACCAAAATCCTAGAGGATGTGAACATAAACTGGGCCACAATCCAATCTCCTACTAACTCATTCAATATTAACTTGTATACTTTTACACAACTTTTACACAACTAATCAATTCCACCACCAGGCCTTCCAAGAACTCCATTACTGGAAGTGCAATAGACTGGATTCTAGTATCCCATCCTCACTATATCTCCCAGACCCACTAGCTGACCAATTCCCCACTTTTGCCCACCATCTCCCCTCTTCCATACAACTAACTCACACCTATATTTCCACTCGTTGCCTAAAGAACTTCAGTTCTGAAACCTTCTCAAATGCATTAAAAAGCACAAACTGGAACCCATTAAAGACTCTTCCCCTAGATAATGCTCTCTCCTACTTTAACTCTACTTTCACAAACCTGCTCAACTCTTTTGCCCCTCTAAAAACAAAACATATAAAAAGTAACCCTGTACCCTGGTTAACCAAAAACACCTTGGCTACCCTGGTTAACCAAAGACACCTTAGCTACTATGCGACTCCATGACAAAGCTTGGACACATTACCATAAAAATAACACCACTGTCACCCTAAACAAATATAAAACACTATGAAATAAAGTCAAAAAGGTTATTACCTTAGACCGCAAAGCCTATTTCTCCACTCTCCAAACCAACCACACCACCAGTCCCAAACTATTTTGGAAAGGAATCTTATCTCTCTTCAACCCAGGAAAAAAAGAAAACCCTTGCCCTAACCCAGATGCCTCTAAAATGGATTTGGCCACCCAATTTAACTCTTTCTTCATAGAGTCCATTAGCAAGTTAACATCATCCTTTACCAACACCTCTACAACGCCTCCTCATCGTGCACACATCCCTTCCTACCCTAGCATCCCTTGCCCCCAACCGCCACCTTTCGCTATCAATCCCATCTCTATATCCACCATAAAAAACCTTCTTGTAAAATTAAAACCTGGTTCCAATACCCCTGATGAAATTCCCTTCTACTTCTTAAAAGTAGCCACAGAAGCCATTGCTCTCCCTATCAGCATACTAATTAATTGGTCTATCTCAGAAAGCCAGGTTCCCCCAGCTCTGGAACAAAGTCTTTATTATTCCTCTTCATAAAGGTGGCAATAATAATGACATTCCAAACGTTCACCCTGTCGCCATCCTATCCCCATTTCTAAGCTAGTTAGTGTGTACACCAACAACTCTTACCCTACCTCATCAATAATCGGCTTTTTACCATCACACAACATGGCTTTAGACAAGGTCATAGTACCTCCACTGCCCTCCTCTCCTTCCTAGAAACAATCCACAAAGCCCGCGACTCCAGCCACTTCATATCCACTCTTTTCCTCAACCTCTCTAAGGCATTTGACACTATTTCCCACAACCTCCTTCTTAACAAACTCTCTAAACTTAACCTATCCCCTTCCTCTACCCAGTGGTTCTCAAGCTATCGCGCAAACAGACAACAAGTAGTTAAATGGAAAAAAAACGACCTCACCCTTCCTTAATACATCCACAGGCGCCCCCCCAAGGTTCCATTCTAGGTCCCCTATTATTCAACATATTCATAAATGATTTCTTCCAAGCCATTCCAAACTCCAGTATCATCCAGTATGCCGATGATTCTACTATAATCTGTTCCTTCCCTTCCATCACAACTCTAAACAATCTAAAACAAGCTGCCTTCTCTTCCACCGAACAGTGGATGCTAGACAACCATCTAGACCTTAATGCAACCAAAACAAAACTTATATTATTCAATGTATCCAAAACCTCTTCCCTAGACACACAATCCTTTATAATTGCCAGCAAATATAATACCCCCCCTAGAACTAGTCTCTGACGCAAAATTACTAGGAATTGTCATCGACTGTCAACTAAACTTTGACAAGCATCTACAAGCAAATATCAGAAAAACCCTATAAAAAATTAGGTATGCTTTACTGGCACAGTTGCTTTATCTCTCCCACCACTAGGATTACATTAATTAATACATGCCTTATCCCATCCCTTTTATATGGTGTGTCTATCCTAACCAGCCTACAATCTAACAAAATTCTCATCTTGTAATAACAAAATATCCAAATTTTTAGCAGGTCATAGAGCCTCTTTCCACCACTGTAATTCCCTTCACCAGCTAAGTTGGCTAGAATTACCAGACTCCCTCACATATACCCAGCTCATCCAAGCATGCAAACTCATTCACAACCTGTCTCTCTGCCCCTCCCCATGAAATACCTTTGAAATGCATAAGCCAGATAGACGCCTACGATCCAATTCCCAAAACCTAATTAAATTGCATAAACCAACACATCCTGCTGGGAATCACTTGAGATCCTTCTCTCTTGCACGCCTCTGGAGCTCTCTCCCTTCTCCCTTCTGCACCACCAGCAGTCCCTCCTTGTTTAAAACGTCGCTGCACTCACACCTTACTTCGCAATGAAAATGCTGTTGCTCTCATCCAACCTAATTCTGACCACAGTTTCTTCCTAACTTTCCAAACTTATTTGTTGCCTGTCACAACTTCCTAAAGTTCTACATCCTTAGGATGTATTCGACCAACAACTAAAAACATTACCTCCTTGTAATTGCCTTTAAAAAAAAACAAAAAAACAGTATTACTTATTGAATTAACCTGATGTAATTTTGCAAATGAAAAAATGTTTTTTCTCCCCTGTATTAGGTAACATTTGAGTTGTGTGATATGGATTTGTACTATCTGAAATATGTATTTAACATTTAATTGAAATTATATTAATGGATTTGTGCTCTTTCTATACTATGTATTTGTATTTCTCCAGAGCTTTTCTCCCCAGGACTCCATAGAAAATGGGCTCCTTGTAGCCCAATGGACTATCCTGGAAAACAAACTGCAAATAAAATAAATAAGATGATGGATGGTTCCCCTGAACTGTGGAAGTATGATTAGGTAGCAAATGGACATACCTCATTCTTCTTGCACTCTTCGTATACTGCCATCCTGGGGGGGGGGGGGGGGGGCTCTTGAAAGCTGCCTGAAAGTCATCCTGATACCCATCAATTATACAGGTGTTTTTCTTAATAGACTTGTACCCCGGGTTTTGTAAAACAGAATTAGAAACTGTTGCACATGTTGCTGGTTTTGATGTACTAATGGCAGAAGTAATGTATACTGAAAGACATAATAACGTAGCAAGACTTGTGCATTGGGGATTGTGCAAACATTATAATATTGAAGTAGGTAAATACTGGAAACATGAGCCACAGAGTATCAAAGTGGTGGTGATCACACTGGATCATCCATCACCAACAGTTCAAAATAGATGCAAGAAAACCTGATATAGTAGTCCATGAAAAGAAGACAAAAGTAGCATTGATTATTGAAATCTCTGCACCCAGTGACTACAGTGTCTTGCATAGAGAGAGACAAAATAATGAAGTACCAGGATTTACAGGCTGAACTGAGGCAGTGTAGAAGATACCCATACAGTTCCAGTAGTAGTGTGAGTAACTGGTCTTATATGTTACAGATACACACAACTCTGTATGAATTGCAGGAGTCGTTGTTACTAGACCCACAGCGGGTGCTGCAAAGGGCACTTCTGGCTAATATCAAAGTGTGAAACTGTACTAATTTCATAAACTTTATTCTTTTGACTTGGGAATGGGGTCCATTTCCATCACTGTATTAAAAGCTCAAAAGACCTGGAGAAATTAAAGCCAGAAGATATAGCATACCTACCGGCTGATAAACTCTGCTCCAAGTTTACCCCTCTCTCTCCCTCAACCTCCCCTCAGGAAATGGCATCAAATATAACTTTCCCCTACTATCATTAGGGAACAGGTCCTTAACGCTCTCTAAGGCCAAAACCATTGCATCAGTGAGCCCACAGAGTGTCCCAGGATGCCTTCTTAATAGCATGAAACGTGACCTATCAGGCCGTCTGGAATTGCTGTTTAACTGTAATGTCCAGACAGGCTTCGTGCCTCGCGAATGGAGAACAGTCATCCTTCTACACAAAGGAGGGCCATCTACAGACCCTGGAAACTACAGACCCAGAAGTCTAAATAGTTTCATAAGAAAAGCCATGGGAAATGGTCTATAATGACATAAGAAACTTCCAGACACTGGACCCAATCCAGGGCAGGTGATGCCTACTCAACCTGGTGGACCTCTTTGAAAAGTTCACCAAAGCAATGGATAAGGGCAGAATGTTTCACACTTCCTACCTTGATCTGGTCAAGGCATTTGACACAATACCCCACTCATTAATTGTTGACAAACTCAAGAGGTTAGGTATAAACCACCTTACTTGGTGGATAGCCAGCTGGCATGGAGACAGAACCCAGGAAGAAAATCAGTGGTGAAAGGACAGTTAGTTCATGCTGCCTGGATGGTAACTAGAGATAGACTTCCTTACAGAATGTGATAACATGATTAATATGTTTCTTAGGAGAGGATATCTCATTACGTTGGTGAAGAATGTAGCAATGGAAGTGCAAAAAAAAAAAAAAAGAATTGGAGTTTTTAAACCAATTTTGGCTGATGAATGCAAACTAAATAATGTTGTTGCTGATTAGGGGAATAGTGTAGGACAAACAAAGGATGCGGTTATGTTACATAGTTTGATAATCACATATAGCCTTGAAGTATAGCCTTGAAGTAAAATAAATTAGGAGTATTATTTATAAGAATTGGAATATGTGAAGTGCCTCTTGGAGAAGAATGAAGTACACTTTCCCAGTAGATAAGGCATGTACAGGTGTGGCATGTGCAATAATTGTAAGTATGTGGCAATGGGAAGAAACTATATAGTTAAAGACAAAAAATATGCTATCAAATATAGATTGGACTGCCAATCAAAAGTGATAGTTTATATTGCACAGTGCTAGCACTGTCCAGCATTCTACATCAGGAAGACGCATAGAAAACTTAAGGAATGTGTATACAAAATTTCTATTGTATAAATAGAAGAAAACATGATAACGCATTAGCAAGACACACTATGGATTATATAGATCATAAATTTAAATTCAGAGGAAACAGATAAAATTTAAGAGCTGTAACAGAGGGGGGTCCAGAATCATTGATATTGGAAAGGTTGGAGTTGTTATGGCAACTACAGACAAGTGCTAGAGTTTCCCAGGCTTAAATGAAGTTGCCTCAATTTTGTGTGTGCTAAAACTTAAGTTTGAGGTAAAAGCATTTTACAGTGAAAGTGTTATTAAATTGGTTAAAAAGTATAGAGATATAAAATATTTTATGGTTAGTAGAAAATGTGTGGACGTTTAGAGAAATATAGTTTACTTAATGTATGATTTTATAATTTATAAAAGGGGAATGGGAGTAACAGAAGTGAAATAGGTAAACCAGAGTGCAGTAGATTGGTTTTAAAAAAATGGCAAGTATGGATTTTTTGTTTTCTGAAAAAGTCTCTCTATAAGTCAAAAAGCTCTTAATAAAATGATTCTGACATTCAGCTGCTTGTTTTGTACCTTACATTAGTAATTGTAATTTCCTCAGCTTCTACACAGGCCTTGATTTTCAGTTCATTGGGTCAGGTCAAGGATCGCTCAGCATACCTCTGCTCCTGACGAGCAGACTTTTACTAGCAACATCCCTTGGCTGCATTTAGCCTGCATCGGCTGATACTTAGTACTGTCCTCAGGATTGGGGATGTACTTGGGCCCAAGGCCAGAGCTGCCTTGAAGGGTTCTTCCTCAGGCCCTATGCTTAGGCTTTCCAGCTCCCATGGACAGAGATATCAGCAATACAATACCTGGCCTTTGGAGTCTTCCTCAGGGAAAAGGAAAAAGGATCCTACCCCTGTAGTTTTTCTCTGAGCCTGTTGATTCTGACCAGAAACAATCTGTCTTTGAGGAGGGACCCTTTCTGACTTTGAAGATTGAGATTCTGAAGAAAATCTGGCTTCAGCTTTTCCTCCTGAAGACATTACCTTTGTGGGAACTCTCCATGCTATGAGGGAACATTTTCCAGTGGTTGGTCCAGAATACCTATAATCAAAAAAGAGGATTAGGGAGTTTCTTGACCTCCCAGAACACAAACCTTTGCCTATCCCTCCTGTGTTGGAGTTTGTAGAGGATATTTTTATGGATTCTTCTTGAATCCAGATTCTCATCCTCCAGCCCCTCAAAAACCAGACAGGTTGTACAGTGTGCTGAACTCGCATAAATACCTCTTCAAGAATCCTGCTGATCCAGAAGTTGTCACTCCAGGACCCAAAGGAGCAAGGGCTAGCTCTTCAAAAATCCTTTACCTGCTGACAAAGAAAACAGGGCCCTTGATACATTTGGTAAAAGTTTATACTCCTGCTACCCTAGCCACGAGGGTACATTAACTGCCAGTTTCATATGATCAAATACCAACATACTATTTTGGAGGACAAGAACATTTTCAAGTAACTGTTAGGCCTTTGCCATTGTAGCTGCCAGGTAGCTAGACAGTCTTTACACTGTGGCTATAATGCTATGGAGGCCTCCAGCCAAGCTTCAGTCTCTAGTTCTGTCATTAGAAGGCATGCTGGGCTTAGGGAGCAGACCCTTCCAGACCATGTCAAGTCTGACCGTCTGGATACACCCCTGGACAAAGACTTCCTCTTTGGGCCAAAAGCTGAGGCCATGCTTAGAAAGATACATAAAGCAAAGTCTATGCACTCTGTTAAAGACTTCCTCCTATATTTAGTTGGAATTTTCCCACTAAACACTGGTCCTTTCCCTATTGGTCAATAAGCAGGCAAAGGGAACCCCAGAAGGAAAGACCTCAAAGGCAGCATCAATCACAAAGGCCCAGGCAGTGGTCTTAAGAAACCCCCAAGCAGGGGAGTTCTGGGCTACAGGGTCCTGCAGATAGCAGCAATGACCTTTTCATTCCCCTCCCCTTGCCCCCACCTCTTTCTTAAAAAGGAGGAGGAGGAAGACTATCCGTGTTCAAAGAAAATTTGTCCCTCATCACTTCAGACAAGTGGGTTCTGATTATTATCTCATATGGTTACAGACTTACTTTAAAAGCCATTACGATACCCAGGTTTTCCAAATATTCCACAAAGTCAGAGAGGCCATTTCTCAAATTCTCAATTTGTGCTCACAGGGCAAAGAGGAACCAATCCCAGAACTCCAAAAAGGAAAGGAGGTTTATTTCAGGCTTTTTTTCTGGTTTCCAGAAAGGAAGGCTCTTGATACCCTATTCTAGATGTCTCTGCCCTCAATCAATCCCTGCTGGTTCCAAAATTCAAAATGAAGATTCTTCAAAAGCTTCTACCCATGATAGCTGCCCGGCCTTAATGGTCACCCTGGAACTAAAAGATGCTTGCTTGCACATTCCCGTAAAGAAGTCCTGCAGAAGCTTTTTATGGTTCAGAACAGATACCAGTCACTTTCAAGTCTCTGCACTGCCTGGTTTGTCTAGTGCTCCCAGGGTTTTCACAAACTGCTTAGCCCCTGTGAACAACTTCTGCAGAACAAGAAGGGTCCAAACTTATTCTATTAGATGACAGCCTTATTCAAGCCACAAGTATGTCAAAGCTCCTCAGGGATTTAGCATTTTATTCAAAATCTCCTCCCCTCCTTGGGGTTCACCATGAACCTATGCAAATCCAACACAGACCCATCCACCAGGATAGTTTCCCTGAGGGCTCTTCTGGATTTTTCCCTTCAAAAGGCCTTTCTTCCTCCAGAATGTCTCCTTTTTGACTCATTACTTCAAAACATCATGCAGAGACAATGCCTCTCAGCCAGGGAATTCCTCAGAGCATTAGGATACTTGGTATCTTGTATCCTCATGATCCCTCTGGCCAGGCTACACATGAAGAACCTCAACTGCTACCTGAAGAATCTGTGGTGCCAGCACATAATCCTTGTTGAAATAAATTCAGCTTATCTCTTGTCTCAAGTAGAAATTTGCATGGTGGGCACAGGCTTGTGCCCAGAACCTGAGTCTCCCCTTCAGGTTCACCCCTCAGGGTCAAACCTTAACCACAGATGCTTCTCAAACAGCCTGGGGGGGGGGTCTCATTTCCAACACCTTCATTCCTAAGGCAAATGGGAAATTCAGGTCCGAGACAAGCATGTAAAGTGGAAAGAACTGATGGCAGTTGAAAAGGGCCTAGTGGTTTTCAAAGAAGAATTGACACCAGGGGTCCTGCTAGTCAAAACATGGCTCACTGTCGTGTGGCACATAAACAAGGAGGCACTCACTGTTAGCCTGTCTGTTAACTAGCTGTGGAGATCTGGGAGACAGCTCACACTCTGGGGGTTGCACCTCATGGCACAATACCTCCCAGGGGTTCAGAACACTAGCAGGTCACTTTAGCGGGAACTTGATGAATTCACAGAAATGGCATCTGCATTGGGGAGATGTTTCTCAGCATAGTCCAGAAATGGGGGAACCCCCCCCCCCCCAGATAGACCTCTTTGCCACCAAAGAAAATGCTCAACTTAAAAAGATTCTGTTCCATGAACAAACTACTCATAGCCCGGAAGACTGATACTTTCTTCTAACTTTGGACCCATCTTTTCCTTTATGATACCCCCCCCCCCAGTCTCTTCTTCCTAAGGCCCTCCTAAAAATCAGGGAAGAAGGCCCAAGGGTCATTCTGATAGCTCCAGACAGGCCCAAGCAACACCAGTATCCTCTGCTGCCAAGTTTAACCTATGAAAATCCATAGTACTTGCCTCTAAGTGGACCTTCTGACTCGGAACAAGGGGAGGTTTGTGCATTCCAATCTGCTGACTCAGCCTGTATAATCCCCCAGCATCCACCTCCGAGCATGCCCCTAAACAAACAAGTTCAAGATATTCTGAGAGGCCAGAAGGCCTAGTACTAGGAGATGGTACTTAAGTAGAAAACATTCATCTGGTGTTAGCAGAAAGGCCTCTATCTTAAATCAGCCAAAGTCTCTGCCAGTTTAGATTACCTGGCTACCGTGGTTAACAAAGGCCTATCCTTTTCTGTCAAAATTCATGGCTCCACCATTTCAGCCCACATCTCTGTTCTCCTATCTTTTCACATTCCCTGCTGAAACAATTCCTTAGGGGAGTGCTCCACATCAGACCCTCCTCAAGACGCAACTCACACCTCCATGGGACTAGAAGAGGGGGACAAAATGACCCTACCCCTCTTTGAACCGGCAGCTTCTGCTGCCCTAAAATTTTTAACTTGGAAGACTGCCATTTTACTGGCTATCACCTCATGCTAGGAGGGTATTTCAGCTGTGCACACGCTCATAGCAGTGGAACCATTTCTTGTATTCACAAAGACAGAGTATCCCTTAGGACTAACCCATCGTTTATGCCCAAGGTAGTCGTGGATGCATCTTGAATAAAGCCATACACCTGCTCACCTTCTTCCTCAGTCAAGGGGAGAGAATCCTTCATTCTTTGGATGTGTATAGACAGCTCTGCTACCATCTTAACAGAACTAAATCTTTCAGAAAATCAGACCAACTCTTGTGTCCTTTGCCACTGGCTCTGAAGGAAAGCCAGTTTCCATACAGACTTTCCAAGTGGATATCTCACTGTATTTCCTTTTGCTACAGCCATCATGATAAAAAGTCACCTGAAGCTGTCAGGACTCATTGTAGAAGGGCCACTGCTACCTCTTCTGCCTCCCTAAAGGGAGTCCCTCCCAAAATCTTTTAAAAAGCTGCTTCCTGGTCAACTCTGCATACATTAGTCAAACACTACCACTTGTCAGCCTTTTCCAGGTCTAGAGCATGATATGCCATTGCCATCATGCGGGGCATCCTCTCCTCTGCATAATCTTCCTTACATCCTCAACTCAGCTTTAGGAACCATCCCACAAGTCAGGACTGCAAAAATGAAACACAAAACATAGTACAGTTGTGTACACTTACCATAAATGTAGATGTTCGAGTGTACTCACTGTTGCTTTCTTCTTTACCTCACTCCTTTCCCCTTTGCCTACAATAGTAGTCTGCTTCTGTCTTCTTCCCAAGACAGTGGAACCCCCCCCCCCCGGGTGTTGCCCTGCCTGGCCTAGTTTGTCTTGCAAACTTGTTTATCCTGGGCACTCCTACATTCTAGAGGACAAGACAAAACTTAAGATTTGGAGTCTGGTGTCTCACTATTTACCCAGGAATACTTGTGTAGAGTTGGATGTCCACCAGCCTGAGGGGGAGGAGGGGGATTTTTACTCTTGTAGTTGGGCTGGTCAGGGGCTTACATAGCAGGAGATCCCACAAGTCAGGACTGCAACAGTGAATACACATTAACCTCTACACTTATGGCAAGTGCTGACCAATGTACATTCTCTATCGAATTCTGCTCTGAACGTGTAGGGCTGTTTGACTCCTGGAGCCGTGATGTTGGCATCTACTCCATCAGGTTAGGAATGAATCAGAGATCTTCAGATATTTTTCTTCTCTTTCAGACTTTGGTGATGGGCAGGTCAGCTCTGGCAACTGCCTCAGACCAGAGCCGGATGCCTTCCAAGGTCAGGCTTCTCCCTGAGGTCTCTTACCCGACTGAGAAGCTCTCTGGAGATGTTGTGGGTTTGACATTTGAGTGGGTGGGATGTTAATCCTAGAAAATGCAAGTGTAAGAAGCATTTGGATTCTGCCTGGGAATCTCCAACCACTGATGCAGATTTTGATGAGGGGGAAGGTTGCCCCAGACCCCCCTCTTGAGGACATCATTTTTTGGAGAGATCCTTTATCATTAAATGGAAAGAGGTTGATCTTCCCAAGCACCTTCTGAGGAACTGGTTATCTTCAAGGCTTTTAGTTCTGGCTCGTCTACTACTTGGTTGGTATCCCCCCTGCTGGTGAGATGGTAGACCGTATTATGTGTAGGGCAAGGAAGGGACCTGACACAGTTGAACCCATCCCAAGAAGCCAGACAAGTTTTTTCTGACTCCAAAGGAACATTTGCATTGGAGCAAGAGCCAGGCAGTGGATTCCATAGTGGTGGCACCAGTCACCAAAAAGGAACTTGCAGAGGAGAGCTCTTCTGTCTATCTGCCAAGTAGAGAATCTTATCCCCTGGACAGGTTTGTGAAGTGGGTGTACACCTTCTCTCTCAATGAGAGCACTTGACTACCTAGCAAATTTCACGTTTTCAAAGAGATTTGATAAAGGAGATTCAAGAAGATAAAGGAAAATCAACTGGTTTTGCTCTGAAAGTTAAAGAAACCATTACCAAAAGCTAATAGGCATAAAATACCTATCTACCATAGGAATCAAGTTATGTACTATCCAGAGGACCTTAAGAAATGATATTAAGGAAGAGAAAGTCGTTCTGAAAGTCTCTGTTTTCGATTTGACACTTTTTGGAGTGTAAGCTTCCTGTGGTGGTGAGGAAACTGCAACAATGGACATTGCCAGAGAGGCAGAGGTGGTCCACAAAATCAGGGCTTAGGGTTTCTCAGAGAAGGAACTATCAGCACTCCTGAGAGGTTACCTGACTGCCCTACTCAGGAGGCAGTTGAGGGATGCTTGTCTTTGCACTCAATGGCCTGGACAGCCAATAGTCAAGACAAGTAGGTGCGGAGGATAGCTGCCAGTGCCTAGTTCAAACTCAGTGCTTCCAGTCCTCTGAAGAAAATTCTCAACATTCTACCCTTGTAATAGGAATTTGCAGCTTCAGAAATAGAGAAGCTTCTAAAGAAAAGTTATCCAAGAGATCCGAACAGACCAAAGAGGATCTGGAATTATGCTAATTTCTTTAGTGTTAGAGAGAAAATGTGGACGTATGACCAGTTTTGGATTTAACTCTGTTGAACAAATTTGTTCAACTAAAAGTCTGGATGGTCTTGGTTGCTGATCCTTCCACTGCTGAAGAAAGATGGTTGGATGTGCTGCATAGATCTTCAGAATAAATATTATTACATCAAAATGGACAGGCACTCCAGGAAGTGACTTAGCTTCCAGTTGGGAGCTATTCATTATCTGTTCAGGATTTACCAAATACCTGGCAGTAGTAACAGTTCATCTACAACTGCAGGGGTTCCAGGTGTTTCCTTATCTGGAAGTCTGACTCATAATTATTCATCCAGTAATCTGCTAATCTATGTCAGGCATTACTGCTCCAACTGTGTCACCCTGGGGATAACAGATCATCAAAGTCTTCTCTACAACCAGTCCAGTCTCTGAAATTTATCAGAGCCCTTTTTTGATAACACTTATTCCGAAGCTCCTCCAGTCTCTGATCTCCTCTTTAGCTACAAGCCCAGCAGGTCCTGTCTTGCAAAAATCAAGTGGCGAAGTTGGTTCTATGTCTTCTGGGCTTCATGGCTGCTTTTATTACATTAGTCCCTCTAGCCATATTTTACATCTGTGCTTCAACAGACACTCATTGCAGTGGTCATTTAGTTGACAACTTATGTCCTGCCCGATCAATCTCCCATTTGCATGGAGCACATTCACTGGTGGTTAACTATCCCTGTCCATCAGGGAGGATGTCTCTCTAGTATTTTGACTCCACAGGCCGCATTGACCATGGTCCCTTCCATATTAGGATGGGGGGGGTGCATTATATTGGAAGGGATAGTCCAAGATGTGGAGTCTCCTACAGAGGCCAGTCTTCACATTAACTTGGAGATCTTAGATGAATCTTTAATGAAAGTACAAGCTCACACACAAATCTTTCACTGCAAGAGCTTCCTGAAGAGACTCTTCTGTTACATGCATCATATCTTTAGCTATATATGTTAAACATAATTGATAATCATATGCATTTAAAGTTATATATGTATACCTTTATCTATAAATAAATCTAAAAAAACAAGTATATTTAAAAATCTAAGTTTTTCAAAAAATGTTACTTCGTATTGCTTATATCGGACTAATAAATACATAATCACAGTTAATTATATACAGGCACTTGTACACACAAACAATGCAACTGAAAAAAGCGATGGTATGCATTCATCTGTCTCTAAAGGGTGTACTTAAGCCTGGATGACTCTGTTCTTAATACTTGTGATTTGTGATTTACTTGGCAACTTGTAATCTGTGCCCATTGCAGGATCTCCAGTTTACCATTTGTCTTTTACACACACGGATTCACCATAAACCTGCAGAAAAGAGTCTTGAAGCCTTCCCAAGATCATGTTTTCCTCTGGTGCAGGCTTCAGTTTCCATGCTGGCATCTCTCCTTACTTCAAAGGATCTGTCTCTGACAACTTTTTTCCAGTCTCTCCTTCCTCTGTCCTCTCTCATGGCCAGAGAATTTTCCAGGGTTCTCAGCTTTATGGCCTCTACTATTCCCATGTTCTTATCACCAGGCTCTATATGAGGAAATTTCAGTGGTACCTCAGATCAATGTGTCTCCAACTTTACCACCCCGTGAAGTTTCCTGCTCCTTTTCTTCCTTGTGTCAAACTCTAGCGTCAGTGGTGGATTCATGAACTCTCTCTCAATTCATGTATTCCTTCTGACTTAGGATGGGGAGCTTTTTGCAATCCCCTAAAACTCCAGGGTCTCAAGCCTCCTCATCAGAGGTCACACCATATCAGTGTAAAACAGACTAACTTTGCTTCTGGCTGTGCTTTTCACTCTGTTTTTCATCCTGAGCCCCTCACTCTTCACAGACAATGCTACTGTATAGTGGTATGTCAGCAGTTGGGGGTGGGGGGCAGGACATGAGGTCTTGTTTCCTTTGCAGACCAGCTTTTCTGGTCTGAGATCTTGCTATCAAGTTACTCTTCAGGCGGTTTACATTCCCTCAGAGCACAATCTAGTGGCAGACTCTTTGAGCAGGTCCAGAACACAGGCTCACAAATGGATGCTTCATGGAGATGTGTTCCTGGATATAGTCCATTGGTGGGATATTTCCTGGGTAGAGGTTTTTGCTGCCTCCTAAACAGACAACTTCCTCTATTCTGTTTGAGTCCCAAATCCTCTGACTTGCAAAGTGGACACGTAGTCTCTTCCTTAGGAGGGAATGTTTCTGTAAGCCTTTGTCCTCTTCCTCTGCCATGAGTTCTGCACAGTATCAGGCAAGACTCTTCCAAAATCTTGCTGGTGACTCCCCTTTGATCCAGACAACATTGGCTCTACCTTTTTTTTCTCACATGCCCAGGGGCAGTCACAAGATGAATCTTCTCACACAATACAAGGCATCTCTTATCCATCCTCACCCGTCCACTTTTCAAATGACACTGTGGGTGTTACGGTTTTTATTCCTTTTCATTGTCTGTTTTCAGAGGACATGCTCTGGGTTCTGCAGAAGGCCAGGAAGCCCACTAGCAGAAAACTATACATGTCCAAATGGAAAAGATTTTCTGTCTGGTGCCTTATCCATGGAGGTTCCTTTGGTTTTGTGTGCCCGATCCTCTCCTTCCTGGGGTGGCATATTCTTCAGTTAAATCTCGCCTATCAGTAATTTGTGCTAGTTTGTCCTTGAATCCTCCTCTGGCCTATCTGAGGTCAAACAGTTTCTTAAAGGCATCCTTCATATCAGGCTTCCCAAAAAGCCTAGTCTGCCACCTTGGGAACCTCAGTTTTGTACTTGTAAATTTGATCCAGGCTCCTTTTCAGCCTGCTTTTTCAGCTTCCTTGCAGCATTGTACTTGGAAGACTGTTCTTCATTTGGCTGTTACTTCAGCCTGTCAAGGCTTTTCCTCCTGTTCATCTCCCTGAAACCATCTTTTATGCCCAAGCTGGCCAGTAAGTTGTCTCTTAATTCAGTCTGTTCATCTTCCTTTTTTCCTTCTCTGCAGTCTGCCATTGAGAAGGTTCTTCAAACCTTAGATTTTGCATAGACAGCTCTGGTATTTAAACAAAGGTAGTTTGCAAGTCTGAGCAGTTTTGTGCGTGTTTTGTTTTTGTTTTTTATTTAGAATTTGGCTGTTTCTAAGCAAACCATCTCCTCCTGGATTTCTGAATGTCCTATTCTGCTTTTACAGTATTCTTTACATGAGGGAGATTGCCTGCTGAGAAACCCAACATCGGCCAATGTACAAAAGTTTTTAGTGACTAGGGTGTTTGGTACATTGCACGTAGTTTATTGGAAGTAGGTGTAAAGTGACATATGCACGCACCATCCTCAGAACCTCTTTGCTACCAGACAGAATGCGTTTCTCATACATACGGCCTGATCATTGAAGAAACTTCAGCTCTCAAGATAAGTGCTCAGTTGGGGAATCCTTTTCTTGCTTTTGATTGTCTAAAGTTTAATGTCATCCAAGAAAGGCAAATGCCAATGTGGACATCAGATTACACATAAGGACAACCACCAACAATGCCTTTTCTGTCTTGGGCCTTCCCACGACCATACAGCCAGTTCATCCCAAAAACCTTATGGGATAGGCTTAATTCACTGAACATGTATCTAAGTCAGTGACTGATCCTCCTCACCAAAAGGATGGAGGGTACCTCGGGCTCAGATGCAGAGTCGTTACTGAAGAGGAAGGCCAAGAAATCTAGGCCAGAATCCTCTGCTGCACCTCCAGGGCCAGACGTCTCTCTTGAGACTATCAGTAGTCCAGAGATTCATTCAAAGCCATTGTCTGAACCACAGGCCAGACCTGTAATGGAGGTCTCTTTGGAACAGGATAGCAGCACATCGTCTGAGGTACAGTAGGCATCCACATTGGATGTCCAAGGGAAATCCCTTATTTCTGAAATCCTTCAAGGGATTCTGACCATATTGTTTGGGAGGAGGTAGATTCAGATCTTGAGTGTAGGCCTATGTCTGGGCCACCGTCACTCCACAGAATGGATATTCCCAGTAAAAAGAAACAGAAGACTAAATGTATCTCCCTTGCTTCCATTCCTGAAGAGGATTGGCAAGCTTTCTCCCAAAGTGCAATGCTCATGTGTCTCATACTGTCCCCCCCCCAGGGTTTACAGTACCTACATCCTCCTGGCCTGCTCTCCCTCAAAAGAGGGTAAGAGAAGAAACCTCTTCTGAAGATGATTGCTTATTCAACCCAGATCCCTTCACCACTAGAGTATGCCTCCCCACAGAAATATTCTAATGGGACTGATTCTCCTTTAGACATTACCTTTAGTGATACTTGGATTAGGATGCAAAAGCTCTTCAACTGGGGAAGGTACTGATGTCCAAAAAGGTTACTATGACCTCTGCAAGTGGACTATCAGTCCCTCAGCTATTCCCCATTTCCTTCTTCCCTTCTTAGGTGCTTTTGCATTGTCTGACAAGACTCCTGACTCACAACCTCCTGCAAGATTTTTATAAGGTGCCTGCAGACTGTAAGTTATTTATTCAGAGAACCCTCAGCTGACTCATCAGTCATCACTGTGTCCTCTGACAAACCCTTAAGGCTTCTTCCCTTTAATTTCCTGCTACCTTTTGACAAGGACAGCCATTTGGAGAGACTAGGCAAGAAAGTGTATACGTCTGCCACCCTTGCATTTAGGGCAATTCACTACCAAACCATTATGACAAAATACTCAGAACTCTTGTCACAGTTGTCTAAATTTCTGACCTGCCTGAATCCAAGAATAAAACTAGCTAAATTCCTGCTGGCTACTACCTCCCAGGTCACCAGGCACCCAAACAAATGTAGTTGTGATGCCACTGGGGCTTCTGCTAGGGCAGCTGTCTCTGGGTCTGTCCTTAAGAGATTTGCATGGCTAAGACCACAACATTTACCAGAGGATATCAAATCCAAATTGATGGATGCTCCCCTGGACAATAATGTCCTATTTGGCATTCCAGCTGCTGAACTTTTCAGAACCTTGCAAGAGAAGGGGAAGGAGATGAAAGACCTAACTTTCTAATATCTCCTGTCCCAAAATTTCCTGAGGATTTTATCCCTGTAAACCAGCCTTTGTCAGTAGGCAATCCAGACCAGCTCAACCCAAGACCAAGAGATCTGGAAAGAGGCAACAGTCCATAAGGACTCCTCAACAAACCCCACCTCCAAAACTGCCCTTTCTAGATGGACCAGGGTCCATCTGACTACCTGGACCACACTGCCCCTCTCCTTTCCTTTCACCTCTCTTTCAAGTCCTGCTTGGGAAAACATTACTGAAAGTTCTTGGGTGCCTTCCGTCTTACAAAATGGATACTTTATGGTGTGGGAGTTGCTACAACCACCCAAAGAACTACCACTGTTCCCACCAGTGCTACAAAATATTCTGGACCAAAGCACCATCCAATGTATCCCTGCCCATCAAAGATGAAGGGGCTTCTATTCCAGGTTGTTCTTCGTAGCAAAGAAGGAAGGCTCTTGGAGACCCATCTTGGACTGCTGCTTCCTAAACACCTTCCTGAAGGTACCTTCATTCAGGATGCTCACCTTACAAACCTCAATTCTCCTGTGCTTACATAGGCATCCTTTATGCTGACTGAGGCAATAAAGACTATCTTATTCCTATTCAACCCAGCTGCATTTAATATCAAATATTCTCTGTAGCTCTGGACACTTTCAGTTTTCTGCCTTGCCATTTGGACTTTCTACCATCCCAAGGGTTTTCACAAAGTGCTTAGCACCAGTGGTGGCATTCTGCAGACTGCTGGGCATCCAAATATTTTCATACTTGGACGATCTTCTTTTCTGTGAAATCTGCATCCTTCTTTCCCTGGCATTCACTATAAATTACCAAAAAAATCGTACCTCATCCCATCACAGGACCACATTTTCCTGGGATGCAGGATTCAAACAAACTTCATGAAGGTTTCCCTCCCCGCCCAGAAGCCCCAGGAGCTCATCACTTTCAAAGCCTCATTTCTGTCTCCCATATTTCTACCAGGAGCTTTCTCAGGACCCTGGGCTTTATGGCCTCAACCATCCTGATGCTCCCTCAGGCAAAAATGCACACGAGGAAATGGAAATGGTTCCTGAAATCAGTATGGATACAGCACACACACCCTCTTAAGTTCCAGACTCCTTCTTCCCAGGCTTCCCATTTCATTCCCTTCCTCCAGTACAGGAAATGCACACAGACAGTTCAGACAGACACAGGCTGGGGAGCAGCCTTCGGTGACATGAAAGCACAAGGCAGCCCTCTCAAAGAAAAGATCACATTAGCATAAAAGAAATGAGGGCACTACTCTTGGCACTTCAGGCGTTTCAGGCTCTCTTCACTACAAGGCTCTTTAAAAGTTCCCACAGACAACATGACAGTGCTCTGGTATGTAAACAAATGGTGGGGGGCAGGTCTTACCTTCTGTGCAGGCTAACCCTACAAGTGTGGGAGCTGGTGATCAAATTGCAGACACCCCTTCAGGCAGTATGCATTCCTCCAACATGAATGTTTTGGCAAACATGCTCAGCAGATCCAAAACATAACCCCACAAATGGATGCTTCACAGGGATGTGCTTTTGGACTTTGTCCACCAGTGGGTTATTGCACAAGTGGATCTCTTTGCCTCACGCATGAACAGACAACTTTCTCAATTTTGTGCCAGAGACCCAGGCCCTCTGGTGTGGAAGGTGGACACCCTCAGTTTTTCATGGGGAGGGATGTGCCTATATACATTCCCACTCCTGCCTCTCATTCCAAGAGTCCTTCTGAATGTTTGGCAGGACAGACTGAAAATCTTGACGGTGACCCCTTTTTGGCTAAGATGGCATTGGTTCCCCTTACTCCCGCATTTAGCCAAGGGTCATCACCACAACTTACCCCATAGAGTGGACCTACTCTCAACACAAGGGAACCCTCATTCACCCTGCTTGTCAACTCTGCAGGTGACACTGTGGGTGATCTATGGTTTTAATTCCTTTTGAGCACCTTTTTTCAGAGGACGTGTTCGGGTTACTGCAGGAGGCCAGGAAACCCAATACAAGGAAATCCTTATTTATTCAAATGGAAAAGATTTTCATTGTGGTGTCTTTCGTAAGTTGGACCCACTAACAGTGGATGTCCCCACAGTCCTATCATACCTGTCTGAGTTGCTGGATGCTGGACCAACATATTCTTCAGAAAAAGTACATGTCAGCTATCTCTGCCTGTCTGCCCCTCTCACCTCCCCTAGCTTCAAAATGAGAGGCCAAACCATTCCTGAAAGGCATCCTTCAAATGAGATCCCCCACCACCACCACCAGGAGACCACCTCTGTCTTCCTGGGGCCTTAACTTTGTTTTGGAAAAATTGATCCTGGCTCCCTTTGAGCCAGCACCTTCTGTTTCTCTAAACATTTGCTCCTGAATTACTACCTTTCTTCCTGCAATCACATCTGCCAGAAAGGTTTTTAAACTCCAGGTCTTTATGGCTTCCCCTCCCTTATTAGTTTTCCACAAGGACAGGGTTTCTGTCCACACCAACCCCTCCTTTATGCTTAAGGTGTTTAACGAGTTATCAGTCAACCACGCAATCCACCTTCTTACTTTTTTTCCCTTCTCTCCAAACTTTTGCAGGACATTCTGCACACTTTGGATGTAAGCAGACAGCTTGGATTTTATCTGGACAAGAGCATCAGGAAATCGGACCAGCTGTTTCCTTTCACCCTAAAGTCCTAGGACTCCCAGTCACCAAGCAGACTATTTTCAACTAGATTTCCAAGGTTATCGCCTTCTGCTATGAATACCATAGAAAGAGCCTCCCCTCCTCAGTTAGGGCTTGTTCTTCCAGAACCATTGCCTCATCTGGCACCTTCTTTAAAGGATTGGACACACATTCCATTCTGGAGGCAGCTACTTGGTCTTCAGTCCATATCTTCACCAAGCATTCACAAATGGGACAACATTTCTAAATCCAGGGCAGGGTTCACTAGGGCCATTCTCTATGGCTTCCTGGAAAGCTGCTCTGCCCCTACCCCTGCCTCTCATTCTCATGAGCTTTTGCATTCTTCCTCATGTAAAGAAAACTGCAACAGCAGAGTAGGACATAGTTTAGTTCTGTAAAATCTTACCATAATGTTAGATGTCCTCCTGTGCTGCAGTATTCTATCCCACCCTCCATCCCCTTGCAGTTTTTCTTCCTTGGATGTACCTAGCCTCATACCTATTACTCAAGTGTTCTCCCTGGGGCACTCAGTTCCGAGGATGGTGCATGCGTGCATCACTTTTATAGCCTACATCAGATAGACTATGTGCAAAGTAACATGCACATCAGGCACTAAAAACTTTTGTATGCTGGCCGACATCGGATTGCTTGGCAGGCAGTCTCCCTCATGTAAAGAAGACTGTAACAAAGAAAAGGCCACTTAATAGTATGGTAAGATTTTATACAACATTTTACTTTTCATCCCAGTACTTTGAGTTTGTCTGTTGCTAAGCAAACCTTCTCCTCCTGGATCAAAGTCCATTTCCTTTTGTTCTCTTCATGGGAAATGTGTATCTTCATTTGTAAAGGCACATTCTCTACTAGGATGGTTTCCATCTATGGTGCCTTTTTCAAGGGTTTGGATACCAATCCATCCTTGAGGCTGCTACTTGGTCCGCTGTTCATACTTTCACTAAACATTACAAGTTGGGTGTTATTTCCAGTGTCATGGCAGGTTTTGCCACGGCTGTCCTGCATGGGTTTGCAGGGGGCTTTTCTGTGCCTTCCTCCTCCTCCCAGGCTTCTTAGCTCGTGTACTCTCCTTTGTGTAAACAATACTGTAACAGTGATATAAAAGGACATAATACAGTTGAGTAAAGTCTTACCATAACATTAGATGTCCTGTTCACTGTTGCAATATTCAGTCCCTCTCTCCTTCCCCTTCTATTCTAGCTCTTGCCCTTTATTTTTGTTATTTTGGCTAAGGGGTCGTCATTCCTTTTTTTCTGCCCTTTTTCCTTTTGGATGTATATGATCCCTTTTTTTCCCCTGGTGGTATTGTGTTCCTCCTGAGGAATTTCACTTCTGGTTGTTTGCATTCATGCGTCACCTTAATGCTGTGTGCCTTGCATGGGGAGCATGCATGCAATGGACCGCGCCTCTAAGACCTAAAGGCTTTGTTGCACTAGAGGGTCATTGGGCTGTCCTTGGTAAGAGATCCCTTGTGTAAAGAATACTGCAACAAAGAAGAAAATGGCCTATACTGTTATGTTAAGATTTTGCACAACTGTACTACTTTGTTTTCATTAACTTTAGCAACTTGATGGTGCACATGAGTGGAAACTGAGCTAATGATGAGTAGAGTTATCCCTGTCTGAAAAAATCAGTTGTAGAGAACTGTGGTTTTCTGAGGGCTCTTTTTGCTTATTCTTGTTTGTTCCATCCATCTTCAATCCCTTTTTCCCATTTTGCACATAGGGTCGGGGTGTCACTTCAACAGTGACAATAATCTCGAGCCAAGGTTCACACCGCCAGGTGGCTAGCCCTGCTGTCATAATTCATTTGTATCACTTACTCACACGTACAGGAAGCTTGGTGTCCAGTCCACCTATCTCTTGTCTTTGGAGTGTGGGAGGAAACTAGAGCACCCAGAGAAAACCCAAGTGACCACAGAGAGGACATGCAGACTCTACACAGAAGGCACCCCAGCCGAGAATCAAACCGGAGAACCTCCTGCTGTGAACTGACAACACTAACTGCTGCATCACCGCAGACACCCTATAAAGTTAACGCAACAAGCAGGTATATTTTAGTGGACAACACTGCATGGTGACTTTTTTACTTTCCTCTTATTGTAGGAGGGAGATATAATAAGAGCATGGATAACTGAGATTCTGAGTGCATGTATAAGGACTCCACTGCACATGTTGGCGTTTCCTTGTGTATGTTGACATTACCACTTTACCACCTCAGACCCAAATTCTCAAAGATGTCTGCCTAGTTAGTACATTATTTCAGTGTGACCCCTTTTGACTTTTATTAGCATTCCATAGTGAGGTTTGGTTGGCATTTTAATTGAATATTGAAAGGAAAAGCTGAGCTGCTGATGTCGTTAGGCCTGTCTGTAAAGTCAGCTGTGGAAAATTGGAAGATGGAGGGCTTTGTTTAAAGTAGTTTAATACTGACGTCAATTTTTGTTTTGTAGACCGTGCTGCACAGACATGGCTAAGGTAAAAATGTTTGCATAGACTTACAATGCTGACCTTGTGTGCTCAATTATTTATTGATTGCCACAGGGAACAACTTATTAGCACCTCAGGACTAGGTCCTTAAAGACGTCTTTGCTAAGTGGGTGCATCGTTTGACTCAGTGAAGCATTTTGATCTTTGCTTCACTAACATCAGAAGTGGTGATTTGTTTTGCACAGAAAAGGAAATGAAGCTGCTGATGAGATATATCAGCTGGGGTGGAGAGAACCACGAAACAGGTGGTACCTTTTTTTCTGGAAGTTTTGTGTTAATCATGAACAGAGTGCTGAGTCCCACTTGTTAAGACAAAAACTAAATATATGAAAGACCAGACTAATCTTGAGTGTTGAGTAAAACTGATGCACTTCAACCACAGCAATCTAAGAACATGGCCTACAGCTGTACCACCATGAATGCACTCAATATTGTCTGATCTCAGAAGTTAAGCAGGGTCGGGCCTGTTTTAGTACTTTGTGAGAACAACTTGGAATACCAGGTGTTGCAGGCTAAAGTTTGAGGTTGGGGGTTGCGATAGTCATTACATCATAGAAGACTGTGCTTGATTCCCTCCTTTGACAGGGGGATGAGCTAGGCTTAAAATGGCCTGCAAGGGCAGCTAGCATAGCTCTTAACTATGAAATGGAAAAAGGCTATTTACATTAGGCAAGAGCTATATAATCCTAGTGTCTGCAATTTGCTGTTATGTTATTGATATGTGGACTACAGAAGTTGGGCTGATTGCACTTCTAAGGGAGCCATTGTCATGCCTGGTGCTGCACCACATACATCATCTGTATCTCTGCAGATCCTTTTGGCAGATGTTACACAAGTCCCTGTGTGTCTAACTTGCTAGCCAGCTGCTTCACAACATTCTCTACTTTGACTGTGGCTGTTGGCTGGAAAAAGGGTGCTGTTTTGTGACTGTTTAGCTTTGTTTCTTTGATGTGGTTTTATTGGGTGGATTGTCAACACTTAGGATCTGCAACATTTCTTTAAGAGTCAAGTACTGGGTTATTATTTTTGACTGTTGCTGAGGCACTTAATTGTCTTTGGGTTCAAGGTTATGGTGTTAGTTCTGGTCACCTGATCTGCAGGTGCTTACAGATCTGAGCCATGTCACATTTGGCTTACTTTGCCATATCTTCTCATCAGTTTATCCTTAATTTGGCCAATTTCTCCCCTTTGCATTGTTTGTCAGTGGGGCAATGGAGGCACCAGATAAGAGCACCATCAGTTCCCATGGGGGCTTGCAGTTGTTCCGTTCCACTGTCTCTTCATTGAATGAAGCAGTAAGCCCTCTTTCACTCAGTCTTGGTAATAGCAGTTGGTAATTACAGCCTTTATTTAGTACAGCATAAAACTGTCTTTATGCAGTGACTGTACCAAGCACTTAGTTTGCTAACAATTCAATGAGAGTTGAAGCTTCTAACAAGTTTTTGTAGCATTCATTACCTTCTGGCGGTCGATAACCTGATGTTGCAGCCCTCTGGAAAAATTGACTCTTCTTTCTCCTGTGGATCGTTGTGCTTTCTTTATTAAAATTACCTTGATCTTACTGTGTAGGTCATAATATTGGCTGTTACGCCACAGTCTAAGACACGACTGTTCAACCTTTGGCCTGTGTAGGAGACCCTGTTGTTTTTCATCTCATTGCTTATTTCTGTAATGTTTCCATCTTTCAGTGTTTGTGTTGAAGGGGTTGTTTTACAGAGGGAGTTGGCAGTTTGGTAGAGCTAGGAAGAATTCACAGCTTCACCTTAAATCCAGGTGTCTATAGATCTGTAGGGACTTCATCCACTACCTTGTTGGCTGGTTTGTTTTTCCTTGCCCTAAGTCAGTGATGGCAAACCTTTTAGGGCTTGGCGTGTCAAATTCAGAAGATGCCTAACTTGATTCTGCTGGAGTGTCACCCCCCCCAGCAAAAATAAATAAATTTTAAATAAAATAATAAATAAAAATAAAACTGCATATCTCTCAGTCCATCAGCGATAAATCTCAACAGAATCGGGGACAAATCTTGAAATAAAAGACATGGACAGTTTTAAACTACGAGAAAAATTAATCTGAGACTAACAAAAAATGAGCGTGAATTAATATACATTTTCTGAAGTAAAATAAGTCTATAAATCTAATTGTCATTAAGTGTAAAAAGTTGCCAGTTTTAGGAGGGATTAAGGACAGTTGAGAGGCAAACCAAACACATAAATACACAAAAACATACTCGGAGACTCTAAATAAAAATCTACCTAAGCAACAGAGACCTCCAAAGCAGACATCCAAGCAAACGCTACCTCAAAACAAAACACACACAACACATAACCCACAAAGTCAGTGTGCCAAGCAGCCACAGCCCTTAAGGCTGAATAACACACCTGATACTCTTGTTATAGGTGACTCTATTGTCAGACACACTGACGTCCCGCTCAACAGGCTGAATAAAGAGAAGGTCACAGTGAGCTGCCTGGTGGGTGCTAGGATCCGACACATAACGCAAGCACTCAGGTCACTCCAAAGCAAATACAAATATGACTCAGTCATTGTACATGCTGGTGTGAATGACCTGAGATGTACCTCCCTGGACTACATTGAAAGAGACATAGAGGAGCTCTCTGATCATGTAGCCCAGGCTGGTATGACCCTGACCTTGAGCAGCATCTTACCCTCACCTAGAATGATGCCACAGTACAAAGACAAAATGATGAATTTTAACAATTGGCTAAAATTTTGGTGTCATTCAAAGGGGATCCAGTGTCTGTCAGCCTGGGATGACATGCTCGACAAGCCACGTTGCTTCGCTAGGGACGGCTTGCACCTGTCACCACTGGGCTTTCGGATATTGGCAAAGGCTCTTGCCACCCCCATAGTGCCTTTTTTAGGCAAGGCTCAAAAGTCAAACCCACCCCCATAGACAGCACAAGGAACAAGAAACTAAGGGTAATGCTGCTAAATGTCAGAAGTCTTAACCTCAAGATGCACGCACTCGAAGCTCTCCTCAGTTTGGAGAACATCGATATCTGTGCAGTGACAGAAACCTGGTTCAAGGCTCCAGAGAGCACCCCAGCACCACCAGGCTATACCTCATATCATGCTTTCGGCCCCAAAACCCGGACCGAACCACAAAAGGAGGGGGAGTTTCTATGTTTGTCAAGGATATCCACACCTCCAGGTTAGTGGCATTGCACGAAGTATCGGAGACCATCCATGTGCAACTAACAGTGGGCAAGACTGCTTTTCAGTTTATAGCATCCTACAGACCACCCTCTCAAAGACAGGAATCCCATTCAGCTTTCCTGAAAACATTGGAGAACATGAAGATCTCTCCGAACACCATTATATTGGGCGACTTCAACTACCCAAACATTGACTGGAAGCACTACTCAAGCCCCAGCACCTTAGCCCAAAGATTCCTGGAAATTATAAACTCAGATGCTATGGAACAACTAGTCACCACTCCCACAAGAGGGGACAACATACTAGACCTGATCATTACCAACATGGGGACTCTATGCTCCACACCAGAAGTATATCCCTCATTGGTAAGATCAGACCATAAATTAATTTCACTGGATGTCCACATCCCGACCCCACCCCCAGCCCAGAAAACCACAGTGAAAAACTTCTCAAAAGTGAACTTCTCACTTCTCAAAACCGAAGTGGAATCCTTTAAGTCCCCAGGGCCAGTGGAAACTACCACCCAAACTGCAGAACCCTATATAAATGCATTCTACGGACATCTCCAGGAATCCATGGATCATGCTATCCCAAACAAAACCAAGACCCAAACATCCAAAGGCAGGCGTCCAGTCTGGTGGGCTCCTGCCATAAATAAACTGTACAACAGAAGGAGGAAGCTACTACATATTAGAGCAAAATCCCTAATAGGGAAGGCATCTCTGATCAGTACTAGCAAAAAATTACGATCCCTCATAAAATCCTCCAAGGCCAGCTTCAAGAGAAAAATTGCACAGGACACCAAAGACAATCATAAGGCTTTTTTCAGTTATGTTAGAAACCTGGGATGCAACTCCCAGACTTGTTCTGAGTTGATTCTAAATGACAAAAAATACACTGAACCCACAGACATCGCCAATGTCCTGGCAGACAGGTTCAATGCAAACTTCTCTCCCCCCTCCCCCCAAAAGAGCAAGTATCTATCCCGGCAGAGGGCTGCCTCCCAAACATCTCAGATGCTCAGGTGAAGGATGCCCTCTCCAAAGCAAAAAACACTGCTTCCATGGGACCAGATGGCGTCCCAGGTTGTGTCCTACATGAACTACAAGAGGAACTAATCCCTCAAATAAAACAGCTATACAATCTCAGCCTCACTACAGGATATGTGCCCACAGAATGGCGTACAGCAACAGTGGTCCCACTCCACAAAGGTGGAGCCTCTACGGACCCTGGAAACTATTGCCCCATAAGCCTGACTAGCTTAGTCTGCAAGGCTATGGACAGGATCATCATGGAGCTCATAAACAAAGACATTGGGGACCTACAGACACTAGATCCTACCCAGTTTGGCTTTGTCAAGGGCAGATCCTGTCTTTTGAACCTGGTTGACTTCTTTGAAACAGTCATCAAAGCCATAGATGAAGGGAAGGTAGTCCACACAGCCTATCTGGACCTTGCAAAGGCATTTGACACAATACCCCACTCGGGCATCATAGATAAGCTATCCAGCTTAAATATAAACCCCTATGTCACAAGATGGGTCGCAAACTGTCTCAAAGACAGAACCCACAGAGTGAGAGTTGCTGGAGCCATGTCAGACTCGAAACCGGTCACAAGTGGCATCCCACAGGGTTCTGTCCTGGGACCACTCTTGTTCGGTATATACTTTTCCGAGGTACAGGCAAACGTGGGAGGACTATGGCTCACCAAGTTCGCAGACGACTGCAAACTGGGCCATAATCAACTCTCCAGCTGACACAAACATCCTTCAAAAGGTCTCACAGAGACAGATAACTGGTGCCAGCGCCATGGTTTAAAGCTAAATGCCAAAAAATGTATAGTCATACCCTTTGGCAAAAACAATGTGCCCACAAATTACCACATAGGCGGAAACCCATTAAGTACAGAGAAAATTATTAGGGACCTGGGGACCCAAGTTGATAGCAATCTCTCCTTTGAAAACCACATTGCCAAAGTGGTTAGAAAGACCTTCTACATAGCCCACCTCATCACGAAGGGTTTCACATCTAGATCAAGAGAGGTAATTGTGCCCCTTTATTCATCCCTCATCAGGCCCATCATAGAATACAATGCCCCTTTTGGGATGTACCTTACCTGACACCTGCAGCAATTAGAAAGACCCCAAAAGTATCTCACCAAGAGGATTAAGGGTCTCAAACAGATGCCATATGCTGCTCGGTTAAAAAAACTCCAGCTCTACTCAGTTGCATACCGCCTACTTCGAGGTGATCTATGCCTGACATACAAAGCTATGTCAAACCCAGAATTAATGGACATGCTCCACCTCAGTAAATCTAAATCCCTTAAAGCCACATGCTTGAGGGACTTGAACCTCAGTACAGAAATAAATAGAACTTGCTGGAGGGACAGGTTCATAACCCAGAGGCTCCCTTCGCTCTGGAATAGAATTCCAATTCATGTGAGGCAGAGCACCTCACTGAATCTCTTCAAGAAGAATCTCGATAAGTGGATGGGGGATCGTAGATTTGTCCCAGGGATTACTCCCGTGTCACTATTAGACAGAGGCACAGTAAACTAAACCTTAAAAAGGGCACAGTATACTCAAATCAAGGGGTGGCATAAGCCATACAGAATCGGGCTAGGCTTATAATTGCCCCAGGGCAGATAGCCTAGTATGAACCTATGAACCTATGAGGGTTGTAAAACAGCACATGCTTAGAAATGCAGACTTCTTGCCCTTTGCAGAAGTGTAACCATAAAGAGAAAATGTCAGCGCTGACCTTTGCAGACTGTACCGAGACAGTATACCAAAATAGCCTTTGAGGTTAATAATTTCCTTATTTCTGCAGCAGTATTGTTGAACTGGTTCCTGGCAAAAAAGTCATTCAAAGCACTTCACATGACCAACAAATGCAAAAGCAGTTTCTTAGTTAACTTGTGTTGAACGCTGGTGTCACCCTAAACGTCATGGCTTGTCCCTTTGACACACATGTCATAGGTTCGCCATCACTGCCCCAAGTGGTTCATCTGTCACTGGCATCCTCTTAGTTTGTTGTCCAGCCCACTTCCACCTCATGTCTGCTCCTGTTGGCTCACAAGTGCACTTCAGCTGTTGACTGTACAGGTTTCCATTTACTTCCTGTGATTCTCCTACTCATCCATCCCAAGCAGCTGCCCCACAGCTCCCACTGAATATTGAGTTATTGGCTGTTTGAAGGTTTGTTGCTTTCTGAGCAACAGCCAAGGTAGCCAGTTACTGTAGCCAACATACTGAGCTTTTCATAAGTTTTAATAATGTAGTGCTTACACCATTGGCTGTTTAAATCATGAGGAGTATGTTGCACTCTGACATGAGTAACCTAGTATTTGTACTTGGCTTGCTACATCTGTTACAGGGTCTGAATTTTTTGAAAGTGCTCACCTATAAACTTAAATAAAGGATGTCAAACACTCAAGATTGTGCTTGTAATTATTTTTTTATTGCCAAACACAAACTTTTCCCGTTAGGCTGAATTGAAAATGCAAATGAAAAGTAACTGAGCTAATTACAGAAAAAAGCACCAGAGTAGAAACACAGCAGTCACGGTTCTTAATATCCAAAGGTGCAGTAGGCAGCCGGTAAAGCAAGTTCAAGTTTAATGCATATACAAATTGGTAAGCTCTCTTGCTATGGAATCCTAGCTTCTTGAGACCTTAATAAAACAGCATCTTCACTGAACATTTATATAACAATGTCATAGTGCACAAGCCAATCAGAAGCTAAAACTAATAAAATTAAATAGTTAAAGCCGAACTCGCTGGAAAAGTGAACCTAGCAAAAACTTAGTTTGGCTATCCATCTTGCTTCACTTCTGTTTCATTTTCAGTGTTGCCTAACCTAACATTCTCGTATACAACATCTAACACAGTAAACCAAAGTCTTTGTGTATTACCTTGTATCTGAACATGTTTAGCCAAGGCATTGACATTGTTACCTTAATTGATAATGTATATAGTCCCTAATATATTCACGAAACATACAGTTGGTTTTGCCAACATAAAATGAGCTACATTGCTCAGTTAGCTAAATAAACAATGTTCATGGTGTCACAGCCATAACATTTAAAAAATTTTGTGGTTGCACAAACCCATTACCTTCTCTGACATACAGATGGAAATTACAAGTGCCATGTTTTTGGGTACCCTCTCCCCATTGTCCATAGCCCAACTTGTCTGGGTGACACAACCTCTTTTGTCATATTCCTGTAATAAAACTTAGGAGATGTGCCAACTAATGCTTCAGTAGATGCATCTGAAATTAAAATATGCCAATTCTTTTTAATTACATTAGTGACCTTATTTATGTCACTGGAAAGTCATAGGAACTCTTAAGATGTTGTCTCTGCTAACTTGTCTATGTGGGTCCCGGGTGGAGGTCATAAAAAGGTCTTCCAACACCCTTCCTAAGCTGGTGGGCACCACACATACCCTTGGCTGTCTCAGTCCCTTTATATCCCTAAGCTCAAAATCAACCCTCAGGACTTTGAGGAATTTATTGTGACCCTGGTATTTAACATGTAGTCTAGAAGTCCTTAACATTTGTCCCTTCACCACATTGTCAAACACATGGTTAGGATGCATACTGCTATGATGGACAAAACTCTGTTTGTAACCATCCTTATAAAAGCTTATAATAACTCGATTACTGCCAGACTCTCTCTTTACCATAACTTCCATATAGGATATCTCCGTATGGGGCTTAGTAGCAGTGAACCACAAAGTTTGTAGTAGAACTGAAGATGGTAGATAATTTCATCTCATTCCACTATGGTGCCAGTCCAAACCATAAAAAGGTCATCCGTGAACTGTCAGTAAATTTTTACTTTGACCCTACTATCTCAAACTCACTAGAAACCTGCATTCCCATACAGCCATAACTGCATTGGCTTGGCTATTGGCATAAGGTGCCAATAGCTATGCCATGCCTCTGGTGGTAATATCTGTTCTCAAATGTAAAAATGTTATTTTCCAAAATCATCTCAAGAAGAGAATAACATTTTTACATTTGACAATAGATATTCCCAACAGAGGCATGGCATAGCTATGGGCACCTTTTGACAATAACTACGCCAGTGCAGTTATGCACTGTATGGGAATGCAGGTTTTTAGTGAGTTTGAGATGGTGGGGTTAAAGTAAAATTTTACTGATGGTTTGCGGATGAACTTTTTATGGTTTGGACTGGTAGCATACTGGAATTAGATGATTTTATCTACTATCTTCATTCCACTACAGACTTTTTGTGGTTCACTGCTACCAAGTCCCATACTGAGATATCCTATTTAGATGTTATGGTGAAGAGGGAGTCTGGTAGTAATAGACTTATTACAAGCCTTTACAGGAAAGATGGTTACAAATAGTCTTGTCCATCATCATAGGAGTATGCGTCCTAACCATGCGTTTGAGAATCTAGACTACATGTTAAAGACCAGGACGTTGAGGAATGTATTGTGACCCTGAAGGATAATTTTGAGGATAGGGGTATGAAGGGACTGAGATAGCTGGGAAGGGTGTTAGGCGACCTTATTTTATGACCCTCACCCAGGGCCAACATAAACAAGGTAGAAGGGACAACATTTTAAGAGTCTCTATGACATTTTCTAGTGACATAAATAAGGTCACTGATGTAATTAAAAATTGGCATATTTTAACTTCTGATGCATCTATTGAAACATTACTTGGCACATCTAAGTTTTATTACAGGAATGTGGCAAATATAAAGAGGTGTTTGAGTCATCCGGACAAGTTGGGCTATGGACAAGGGGGAAAGGGTACCCAAAAATGTGGCACTTGTAATTTGTGTCAGTATGTCAGAGAGGGTAATGGGTTTGTTCATCCACAGACAGGGAAGAAATATTTTTTTTCACATCACTACCCCTTGTCCCAAGTGTTGTCTCCATCCAGCTGCTACACTCTACAAGACGTGAAACAACCCACTAAAAGAACTTGCACAGCTGAAGTTCACTTGTAGTTGCAAGAGTTCACAAGGGAAAAATACTGAGTTAAATCTATGTAAGACAAATTCATAGACTCAGACTAATAATTTAATTTGCAAGTCCTGCACTAGTGTTTCTGTTTGTAATGCTGAATCTGCTGGAAGGATATTCCCACCCTTACAGGGCTTTTGCTGCTGAAGGTGAAGCTACATTAACACTTCAGCATATTTTACTCATCAGTGTAATTGATCCCTGGAAAAGACATTGAAAAGCCCATAACTATAAAATTAGATGCTGTGATTCTGGTCAGGTTTTTAGAGTTCAGTCACCTTGTCTTTGTATTCAGGAACATTCTACCTCACTGATTGTTTATGGTGGTAAACCATCTACGGGGAGGAGGGGGGGGGGTAACTGCTTTCTACTGAAGGAACTGATTGTCCCTCCCTGCTTCTCAGCCGGATCTCCCACTACTTTTTTGCTTTTATGGCTCCAAACTCGGTCACTTCATTACCCCTTGTCCCAAGTGTTCTCTCCATCCAGCTGCTACACTCTACAAGAAGGTACATCTTAATTGTTATGATTTATTTAATTTTGGTTAAACCTTGCACTAGAAAAAATACAACTAAGATTTTCACTGTGTTTAACTCTGGCTAAGTGTTGTATTTTGCTGTTAATGTGTAGTAAATATATTAGCATGTTTCTACTTACATTTTACTCTAGGTTTCAGTAATAGCAGATAAATGTTGTCTTTCTGCTGTTAAAGTGTAGCAATTGTATAAGTGGCTGTCTACTGGCTGTTAGTTTCACTGAATCCTTCTGTAAAACATTTTTGTTGCTGTTTGTACTGCAGTTACATCAAGTAAGTCTGTTGCCATCTGGCTAAGTATTTGTTATTTTGTTTTCTCCCTGCTAATCTGTAGTGCATATGTTTATGTTATGAATATATATATTTCTGTCCCTCCTACTGAAGGCTTCTATTGTAATACCTGATTGTATGTTTGCATAAACAGCACAGTTAACTGGATATTTTAGGCAATTGTTAATACATGAGAGTTTCTATTTGTAAAGATTTTTGTCACTGACTAAGGCTGCTGCTTCTTTTTTTCATATGTGCTACACTCTAGCTGGCTGCCTTTTTTTCATATATGCTACACTCTATCTGGCTGCCTTTTTTCATATATGCTACACTCTAGCTGGCTGCCTTTTTTCATATATGCTACACTCTAGCTGGCTGCCTTTTCTACACTCTAGCTGGCTGCCTTTTTTCATATATGCTACACTCTAGCTGGCTGCCTTTTTCCATATATGCTACACTCTAGCTGGCTGCCTTTTTTCATATATGCTACACTCTAGCTGGCTGCCTTTTTTCATATATGCTACACTCTACCTGGCTGCCTTTTTTCATATATGCTACACTCTAGCTGGCTGCCTTTTTTCATATATGCTACACTCTAGCTGGCTGCCTTTTTTTCATATATGCTACACTCTAGCTGGCTGCCTTTTCTACACTCTAGCTGGCTGCCTTTTTTCATATATGCTATACTCTAGCTGGCTGCCTTTTTTTCATATATGCTACACTCTAGCTGGCTGCCTTTTTTCATATATGCTACACTCTAGCTGGTTGCCTTTTCTACACTCTAGCTGGCTGCCTTTTTTCATATATGCTACATTCTAGCCGGCTGCCTTTTTTCATATATGCTATACTCTAGCTGGCTGCCTTTTTTCATATATGCTACACTCTAGCTGGCTGCCTTTTTTTCATATGTGCTACACTCTAGCTGGCTGCCTTTTTTTCATATATGCTACACTCTAGCTGGCTGCCTTTTTTCATATATGCTACAGTCTATCTGGCTGCCTTTTTTCATATGTGCTACACTCTAGCTGGCTGCCTTTTTTCATATATGCTACACTCTAGCTGGCTGCCTTTTCTACACTCTAGCTGGCTGCCTTTTTTCATATATGCTACACTCTAGCTGGCTGCCTTTTTTCATATATGCTACACTCTAGCTGGCTGCCTTTTTTCATATATGCTACACTCTATCTGGCTGCCTTTTTTCATATATGCTACACTCTATCTGGCTGCCTTTTTTCATATATGCTACACTCTAGCTGGCTGCCTTTTTTCATATATGCTACACTCTAGCTGGCTGCCTTTTTTCATATATGCTACACTCTATCTGGCTGCCTTTTTTTCATATATGCTACACTCTAGCTGGCTGCCTTTTTTCATATATGCTACACTCTAGCTGGCTGCCTTTTTTCATATATGCTACACTCCTAGCTGGCTGCCTTTTTTCATATATGCTACGCACTAGCTGGCTGCCATCTTTCATGTATGCTACACTCTAGCTGGCTGCCTTTTTTTCATATATGCTACACTCTAGCTGGCTGCCTTTTTCATATATGCTACACTCTAGCTGGCTGCCTTTTTCATATATGCTACCTCTATCTGGCTGCCTTTTATATATGCACTCTAGCTGGCTGCCTTTTTCATATATGCTACACTCTAGCTGGCTGCCTTTTTTCATATATGCTACACTCTAGCTGGCTGCCTTTTTTCATATATGCTACACTCTAGCTGGCTGCCTTTTTTCATATATGCTACTCTCTAGCTGGCTGCCTTTTTTCATATATGCTACACTCTAGCTGGCTGCCTTTTTTCATATATGCTACACTCTAGCTGGCTGCCTTTTTTTCATATATGCTACACTCCAGCTGGCTGCCTTTTCTACACTCTAGCTAGCTGCCTTTTTTCATATATGCTACACTCTAGCTGGCTGCCTTTTTTCGTATATGCTACACTCTAGCTGGCTGCCTTTTTTCATATATGCTACTCTCTAGCTGGCTGCCTTTTTTCATATATGCTACACTCTAGCTGGCTGCCTTTTTTCATATATGCTACTCTCTAGCTGGCTGCCTTTTTTTCATATATGCTACACTCCAGCTGGCTGCCTTTTCTACACTCTAGCTAGCTGCCTTTTTTCATATATGCTACACTCTATCTGGCTGCCTTTTTTTCATATATGCTACACTCTAGCTGGTTGCCTTTTTTCATATATGCTACACTCTAGCTGGCTGCCTTTTTTTCATATATGCTACACTCTAGCTGGCTGC
Organism: Protopterus annectens; assembly: GCF_019279795.1. Lineage (NCBI taxonomy): Eukaryota > Metazoa > Chordata > Ceratodontiformes > Protopteridae > Protopterus > Protopterus annectens. The sequence continues at coordinate 26,788,503 of NC_056738.1, read as the reverse complement.
CTTTTTTCATATATGCTACACTCTAGCTGGCTGCCTTTTTTTCATATATGCTACACTCTAGCTGGCTGCCTTTTTTCATATATGCTACACTCTAGCTGGCTGCCTTTTTTCATATATGCTACACTCTAGCTGGCCTTTTTTCATATATGCTACACTCTAGCTGGCTGCCTTTTTTCATATATGCTACCTCTAGCTGGCTGCCTTTTTCCATATATGCACTCTAGCTGGCTGCCTTTTTCATATATGCTACACTCTAGCTGGCTGCCTTTTTCATATATGCTACACTCTAGCTGGCTGCCTTTTTTCATATATGCTACACTCTAGCTGGCTGCCTTTTTTCATATATGCTACACTCTAGCTGGCTGCCTTTTTTCATATATGCTACACTCTAGCTGGCTGCCTTTTTCCATATATGCTACACTCTAGCTGGCTGCCTTTTTTCATATATGCTACACTCTAGCTGGCTGCCTTTTTCCATATATGCTACACTCTAGCTGCTGCCTTTTTCATATATGCTACACTCTAGCTGGCTGCCTTTTTTCATATGCTACACTCTAGCTGGCTGCCTTTTTCATATATGCTACACTCTAGCTGGCTGCCTTTTTCATATATGCTACACCTAGCTGGCTGCCTTTTTTTCATATATGCTACACTCTAGCTGGCTGCCTTTTTTCATATATGCTACACTCTATCTGGCTGCCTTTTTTCATATATGCTACACTCTAGCTGGCTGCCTTTTTTCATATATGCTACACTCTAGCTGGCTGCCTTTTTTTCATATATGCTACACTCTAGCTGGCTGCCTTTTTTCATATATGCTACACTCTAGCTGGCTGCCTTTTTTCATATATGCTACACTCTAGCTGGCTGCCTTTTTTTCATATATGCTACACTCTAGCTGGCTGCCTTTTTTCATATATGCTACACTCTAGCTGGCTGCCTTTTTTCATATATGCTACACTCTAGCTGGCTGCCTTTTTTACACTCTAGCTGGCTGCCTTTTTCATATATGCTACACTCTAGCTGCCTTTTTTTCATATATGCTACACTCTAGCTGGCTGCCTTTTTCATATATGCTACACTCTGCTGGCTGCCTTTTTTCATATATGCTACACTCTAGCTGGCTGCCTTTTTTCATATATGCTACACTCTAGCTGGCTGCCTTTTTTTCATATATGCTACACTCTAGCTGGCTGCCTTTTCTACACTCTAGCTGGCTGCCTTTTTTCATATATGCTACACTCTAGCTGGCTGCCTTTTTTTCATATATGCTACACTCTAGCTGGCTGCCTTTTTTCATATATGCTACACTCTAGCTGGCTGCCTTTTTCCATATATGCTACACTCTAGCTGGCTGCCTTTTTTCATATATGCTACACTCTAGCTGGCTGCCTTTTTCCATATATGCTACACTCTAGCTGGCTGCCTTTTTCATATGCTACACTCTAGCTGGCTGCCTTTTTTCATATATGCTACCTCTAGCTGGCTGCCTTTTTTCATATATGCTACACTCTAGCTGGCTGCCTTTTTCATATATGCTACACTCTGGCTGCCTTTCTACACTCTAGCTGGCTGCCTTTTTCATATATGCTACACTCTAGCTGGCTGCCTTTTTTCATATATGCTACACTAGCTGGCTGCCTTTTTTCATATATGCTACACTCTAGCTGGCTGCCTTTTTCATATACTACACTCTAGCTGGCTGCCTTTTTTCATATATGCTACACTCTAGCTGCCCTTTTTCATATATGCTACACCTAGCTGGCTGCCTTTTTTCATATATGCTACACTCTAGCTGGCTGCCTTTTTTCATATATGCTACACTCTAGCTGGCTGCCTTTTTCCATATATGCTACACTCTAGCTGGCTGCCTTTTTTCATATATGCTACACTCTAGCTGGCTGCCTTTTTCCATATATGCTACACTCTAGCTGGCTGCCTTTTTCCATATATGCTACACTCTAGCTGGCTGCCTTTTTTCATATATGCTACACTCTAGCTGGCTGCCTTTTTTCATATATGCTACACTCTAGCTGGCTGCCTTTTTTTTCATATATGCTACACTCTAGCTGGCTGCCTTTTTTCATATATGCTACACTCTAGCTGGCTGCCTTTTTCATATATGCTACACTCTAGCTGGCTGCCTTTTTTTCATATATGCTACACTCTAGCTGGCTGCCTTTTTTCATATATGCTACACTCTAGCTGGCTGCCTTTTTTTCATATATGCTACACTCTAGCTGGCTGCCTTTTTTTCATATATGCTACACTCTAGCTGGCTGCCTTTTTTCATATATGCTACACTCTAGCTGGCTGCCTTTTTTTCATATATGCTACACTCTAGCTGGCTGCCTTTTCATATATGCTACACTCTAGCTGGCTGCCTTTTTTTCATATATGCTACACTCTAGCTGGCTGCCTTTTTTCATATATGCTACACTCTAGCTGGCTGCCTTTTTTTCATATATGCTACACTCTAGCTGGCTGCCTTTTTTCATATATGCTACACTCTAGCTGGCTGCCTTTTCTACACTCTAGCTGGCTGCCTTTTTTCATATATGCTACACTCTAGCTGGCTGCCTTTTTTCATATATGCTACACTCTAGCTGGCTGCCTTTTTTCATATATGCTACACTCTAGCTGGCTGCCTTTTTTCATATATGCTACACTCTAGCTGGCTGCCTTTTTTCATATATGCTACACTCTAGCTGGCTGCCTTTTTCATATGCTACTCTAGCTGGCTGCCTTTTTTCATATATGCTACACTCTAGCTGGCTGCCTTTTTCCATATATGCTACACTCTAGCTGGCTGCCTTTTTCCATATATGCTACACTCTAGCTGGCTGCCTTTTTTCATATATGCTACACTCTAGCTGGCTGCCTTTTCTTCCATATGCTACTCTAGCTGGCTGCCTTTTTCATATATGCTACACTCTAGCTGGCTGCCTTTTTCATATATGCTACACTCTAGCTGGCTGCCTTTTCATATATGCTACACTCTAGCTGGCTGCCTTTTTTCATATATGCTACACTCTAGCTGGCTGCCTTTTTTCATATATGCTACACTCTAGCTGGCTGCCTTTTTTCATATATGCTACACTCTAGCTGGCTGCCTTTTTTCATATATGCTACACTCTAGCTGGCTGCCTTTTTTTCATATATGCTACACTCTAGCTGGCTGCCTTTTCTACACTCTAGCTGGCTGCCTTTTTTCATATATGCTACACTCTAGCTGGCTGCCTTTTTCCATATATGCTACACTCTAGCTGGCTGCCTTTTTCATATATGCTAGCTGGCTGCCTTTTTTCATATATGCTACACTCTAGCTGGCTGCCTTTTCTACACTCTAGCTGGCTGCCTTTTTTTCATATATGCTACACTCTAGCTGGCTGCCTTTTTTTCATATATGCTACACTCTAGCTGGCTGCCTTTTTTCATATATGCTACACTCTAGCTGGCTGCCTTTTTTCATATATGCTACACTCTAGCTGGCTGCCTTTTTCCATATATGCTACACTCTAGCTGGCTGCCTTTTTTCATATGCTACACTCTAGCTGGCTGCCTTTTCTCATATATGCTACTGTGTAGCTGGCTGGCGGTTTTCATATATGCTACACTGTAGCTGGCTGCCTGTTTGCATATATGCTAGACTCTAGCTGGCAGCCTTTTTTCATATGCTACACTCTAGCTGGCTGCCTTTTTCATATATGCTACACTCTAGCTGGCTGCCTTTTTTTCATATATGCTACACTCTAGCTGGCTGCCTTTTTCATATGCTACACCCCTAGCTGGCTGCCTTTTTTCATATATGCTACACTCTAGCTGGCTGCCTTTTTCATATATGCTACACTCTAGCTGGCTGCCTTTTTCATATATGCTACACTCTAGCTGGCTGCCTTTTTCATATATGCTACACTCTAGCTGGCTGCCTTTTTCATATATGCTACACTCTAGCTGGCTGCCTTTTTCATATATGCTACACTCTAGCTGGCTGCCTTTTTCATATATGCTACACTCTAGCTGGCTGCCTTTTTTCATATATGCTACACTCTAGCTGGCTGCCTTTTTCATATATGCTACACTCTAGCTGGCTGCCTTTTTCATATATGCTACACTCTAGCTGGCTGCCTTTTTTTCATATATGCTACACTCTAGCTGGCTGCCTTTTTTCATATATGCTACACTCTAGCTGGCTGCCTTTTTCCATATATGCTACACTCTAGCTGGCTGCCTTTTTTCATATATGCTACACTCTAGCTGGCTGCCTTTTTCATATATGCTACACTCTATCTGGCTGCCTTTTTTCATATATGCTACACTCTATCTGGCTGCCTTTTTTTCATATATGCTACACTGTAGCTGGCTGCCTTTTCTACACTCTAGCTGGCTGCCTTTTTTCATATATGCTACACTCTAGCTGGCTGCCTTTTCTACACTCTAGCTGGCTGCCTTTTTTTCATATATGCTACACTCTAGCTGGCTGCCTTTTTTTCATATATGCTACACTCTAGCTGGCTGCCTTTTTTCATATATGCTACACTCTAGCTGGCTGCCTTTTCTACACTCTAGCTGGCTGCCTTTTTTCATATATGCTACACTCTAGCTGGCTGCCTTTTTTCATATATGCTACACTCTAGCTGGCTGCCTTTTTTCATATATGCTACACTCTAGCTGGCTGCCTTTTTTCATATGCTACACTCTATCTGGCTGCCTTTTTTCATATATGCTACACTCTAGCTGGCTGCCTTTTTTCATATATGCTACACTCTAGCTGGCTGCCTTTTTTCATATATGCTACACTCTAGCTGGCTGCCTTTTTTTCATATATGCTACACTCTAGCTGGCTGCCTTTTTTCATATATGCTACACTCTAGCTGGCTGCCTTTTTTCATATACGCTACACTCTAGCTGGCTGCCTTTTTTTCATATTTGCTACACTCTAGCTGGCTGCCTTTTTCTAAGTGCTTAAATAGATTTACAGACTGTATATTGTATAGCAAAGAGTGGGAACTAACAGGCATGTTACCTGTCTCTAACATCTGTAAACCTACATTTCAGTAACCCCATATTTGCATGCAAACACATGTCTCTTGTTAGCTTATTCTTTCTGTCCTTCTACACTGTGGAAGCCACCATTTTTGTTTTTAGTAATCACAAACTTGCATACCTTCAGATATCTCCGGTAGGCTTTCTTATTGTCCTGTTTAAAGGCTAGAAAGGTGAAATGCACAACTGTGAAATACAATGCACTACTCTTGGTTGCCAAACGTTACTTAGTGTGGATGAGTATAGACAGACAGCACTGTACCTATCTAGTTCAACCATCAGGATATCCTTATTCATTTTCTCTCTCCCAGTGAAACAACCCACTACCTAAACAACTTGCACAGCTGAAGTTCACTTGCAGTTGCAAGAGTTCACAAGGGAAAAATGCACTGAGTTAAATCTACGTAAGACAAATTCATAGACTCGGACTAATAATTTAATTTGCAAGTCATGCACTAGTGTTTGTTTGTAGTGTTGAATCTGCTGGAAAGATATCCCCATCCTTACAGGCCTTTTACTGCTGAAGGTGAAGCTACATTAACACTTCAGCATGTTTTACTCTTATCAGTGTAATAGATACCCAAAAAACGGTGTTGAAAAGCCCATAACTATAAAATGAGATGCTGTGACTCTGGTTAAGTTTTTAGAGTTCAGTCACCTTGTCTTTGTGTTCAGGAACATTCTACCTCACTGATTGTTTATGGTGGTAAACCATCTGTGGGTTTTCTTCCCCGCTCTGTTCGCTTCACTCAATCCACTCCCCTGCTCTTCCCTCATATCCCACCCTCCCCAGCACCTCTACTCATATCCCAAGCAAACCACTCCCCCTCATTCCTCTGATCCAGTTATATACAACTCTACCCTGTCCACACCCAGATTTCACACCTTACCTACTTTTATTTACCCAAATTTATTTGCTTCCCCTTACATCCATCAGCTTGAATTCAACCCCCCCCCCAGTATAATTCTTAGAATCTTGCTCTATTTTACCCTCACAATACTGTCATCACCTCAAACTGCCCTACATTAACTCCAGGCTTACCACCTTCTCTTCTGTTATACACATAAACTAACATTGTGCCATAATTGTACTACTGACCAGTCACATCTCCCCCACCCCTCCTTATCTCAAACCACAGGGCAAAACACCTAACCACATTGTCAAAGCCCACCCTGAAGTCAAAACATTTCCAGCCTTAGCTTTAGCTGCACACATATCAAAAGATAACAAAATCTCTGTTTATACCTGATATTACATTCTGAGTTATAAATACCACGTTTACTATTGTTAAACCCACTATCACGGTTGACATGCTCCTCTTAACCTGCCTAGCTTATTTACTCTTAATTCTCAACCTCGCTACAGCTATATCCTCACTTACCCCCACACATCAATACACATCAACAACCTCCTCCAACAATCACCCCAATAAACACAGCTTCTCACATATCTCCTCTTGGCAGTTCCCCTATACCCTCACATATTATTCAAGCCACAAATTGACCTCCTCACCTCCTACAAAACCACACTTGACAACAGTATCATTACCTAGGAATAAAAAACACTTCCTATGGTACTCCTTTCTCATTAACTACCTACTCAAATGTGGAGACATGCATCCTAACCCTGGCCCACCCTCTAATCCTAATCAAAAGAGTAATGCCAAAGATTTAAACATACTTACACTGAACCTTAGAAGTATATGTAATAAAATAGACCCATTGCATGCCTGGATTGATCAAAATAAACCTGGCATACTAGCCCTTACAGAAACATGGCTACACCCCAGTGTAAAAGACTCTGAAATAACACTTCCAAACTTTGCAATAACCAGAAGAGAGACATATAAAAAAAAGGGGGAACATAGCACTTCTATATCCCTCTACACTCAGCATCACACCCTACACCAGTAATATACCCATCTTATCCAATGCTGAGGTACTAATCTCTTCAATATATCAAAAAGAATTTACATAATAGTAATGTATATCCCACCAAGTAACAATATACCAGTGTTAGGAAACATTTTATACTGGACATCCCAAACAATAAACATTGAAACAATAATCTTAGGCGACGTAAATATAGATTGGCAAACCATAGCTTCCAACTCCCTCATAAAAAGTATAAATCTGTATGTTTTTTCTCAGCTTATCAATGCTCCAACAAGATACAGCGACGATTTTACCTGCCAATCCATCTTAGACTGGATTCCAGTATCCCACACCCTGCCAATTACCCCTCTTCTTGTACACTGTCTAGCTCCCTAACTGATCATCTGCCAGCTTACTCCTTTAGAACAAACTCCCAACAACTAAGAGTACACACTATAAAATCAGTTAGGAACTCAATTTTTGTCAGCATAAATTCAACAATCTCCTACAGGAAATAGACTGGACACCCCTTAAACAACTACCCCTTAATGATGCTGTACTTTAATAACGCCTTCCTTCACATACTTAATACACTAGGTCCCATTCATATGAAAAGAATAAAAAAACTCAGCACCGTGGCTCTCTAAGGAATGTAAACACCTGATGAAGGAAAGGGACCTAGCCTGGACAACCTGGAAACAAAACAAAAATGAACAAAATCATAATTTCAAAACACTATGTAACAAAGTGACAAAACTTGTTAACAGAGATAAGAACTCATATTATTCCCAGCTTCAACTCCAGCATAAAATCAAACCCAGTAAATTTTGGCACTCCATGTCTTCTCTACTTAACCCTGGAAGAAATGGAGAGTGCACCCTATCACCAGATACCCCTCCATCACAAATAGATGACAACTTTAACAAGCACTTCATAAAATCATTTTCGGACCTATTAACTAACTCCCCAATGATGGACCCCCACCCCACCCTTCAGCCTATTCAGACACCACTCCCAGGCCATCAACTACTTCTAACCCTGTTATAACTAACCCCCCTACTCAACAAAATGTCATACAAACCCAATTCTCATTTCAACCCATACCCACTGACACCAGTAAGAAACTGCTACAAAAACTAAAACTCTACTCTACCTCAGCTGATAATCTCCCCCCATACTACCTCAAACTGGTTGCTAACTCAGTTGCCTACCCAATCAGTATTCTTATTTATTTTATTTTATTTATTTTACATTTGTTGACCAGGAGAGTCCAACTGGATTACAAGTCCATTTTCAGTGGAGGCCCAGGGAGAAAAGCTCCAAGAGAACAATTGTTTTACAAAACATAGTTTTAAGGACAGACTTTTGATATACAATTTCCATAGATGAGACTTTGACATACATATTAACTAACAGATAGGATACATTCCTTCTCTACAATATAATATTAAATTTTAGAAGATATTCCTAAGTTTAGGATTCCTGTGATAGATTTACTATCAGAGTAAAAGCAGAGAGACGTAGAATAAAGCTCCGAGACAGCTGATGATGCTCGCTATAGTTGAGAAGGATAACAAATTGATTTACTATATGTCTTCACCTGGTTTTATAAATAGGTCTTTATCCGAATCAGAAGTACCTACCATATGGAAACAATCTCACATCACCCCCATCCACAAAGGAGGCAACTCTTTTGATCAATCCAATTTCCATCCTATATCCATCTTGTCACCCATATCCAAAATTCTCGAGAGGCATCCATCAGCAGGTGCTGCAATATCTATTACAAAACAACTTTTTAACCAAAACCCAACATAGTTTCCGACCTAGCCACAGCACAGCTACAGCCCTATTTTTTACAGACACCATGAACAAGGCCAGAGATGCAGGATGCTGTACAGCTTCAATATTCCTTGATCTCTCCAAGGCCTTTGACACAGTGTCTCATCCCTTACTTTTGAACTCACTGTCTAACCTAGGCTTCTCATACAACGCAGTAAAATGGGTTCAGAGCTACCTCAAGGATCATAAATGAGCAGTAAAATGGTCCAATGAACTCTCACCCTTCCTCCACAACCCTACTGGAGTCCCCCAAGCCTCCATCCTAGGACCCCTATTCTTCAACATTTTCGCAAACAGCCTTCACACTACCTCTCACCCTGGGACCCCTCATTCAGTACACTGATGATTCCACCATAATCTGCATTGCTCAATCACTACCAGAACTACTTTCAAAAACTCAGCAGTCCTTTACTGAAGTCAAATCCTGGCTAAGAAATGCCCAACTCTCTTAATCCAAAGAAGACAAAACTAGTACTCTTTCATCCCAAAAACACCTGCCCTGTCACTGATCATTTCAACATCCTTGCATCTGACAACACTGTCATAGAAATAGTGCAGGAAACCAAACTTTTAGGTGTCATCATTGACTTTCATTTGACCCCCATATACAGCAAAATATAAAGAAAACTCATCAAAAACTGGGATTCTTTTATATAGAAACAAACGTCTTTACTGCAGCAACCAAAGCTACCCTTGCAAAAACATTTTTACTTCCCTCCCTTTTTTATGGTCCCTAACTAATTTACAAAATTAAGTTGGAACAGAGCTACAGCATTGCAAAGTTTGCCACAAACTCTAAATATCACACACACCACTGTAAACCACTCCTAGAATTAAACTGGCTTGAACTCCCCAACCAACTTGCCTTTATTCAACTATCCACCTTGCACAACCTTATTTTCAAGCCTACTGTCTGCCCTGCACTAATCAGTCTAGTCACACCTTGCACACCAAATCGATCGCTATGATCAGAAGACAAAAATCTCTTAGCTATCTCAAAACCCACAAGAAAACCTGGTCACTCTCTAAATTTCATACTATGCCTCTATACTTTGGAATTCACTACCTCTAGCTACCAGGTCTATGCCTGGCCTAACCCATTTCAAAGCCTCTTTAAGAAATCATCTCAAAAATACGTGGCTCTGCTCCTGCATAAATCCTGCCTAATGCTCAGGTCTTCCTCTCTGTCACATTTCAATCCCTCACAGACTACAGGATCCTAAGGCTCTTCTAACCCCTTCTCTGCTTCTGTACCATATCCTTCTGATACTGCTCAGGCTTGATTGCTTCTGTTGTTAACCGTCTCTCACTGACTATCTGCATCACTAACTTTCTGGCTGCTATTTTCCTAACTGTAACTAACATTCTATTTTTCATGTACTAAAACAGTCAATGTCACACATTGCACTAGCAACATACTACTTTTTTGGACACTGTCTACATCATGTATGGTGAGATTGACTACTATCTGTAATGTTTTAACTGTATAGAATTGTCTACATGTATAGTATTGTATTGCAACATCTTGCAGCAGTTTGTTCTTTCAACTTATTTTTTGTATAATATTTCTAATGTAATTTTTATTGTATTGGATTATACTGCATTCGTATTGTACTGTATGTGGTGCTTTTCTCCCAGTACCTCTGCTGAAAATGAGTTCTGTAGACCCAGCCAGACCACCCCGGTAAACAAATGTCAAATAATAAATGTTATGGCTAACTGTGACACCACGAACATTGTTTATTTTGCTAACTGAGCAACATAGCTCATTTTATGTTGGCAAAACCAACTGTCTGATTCGTGAATGTATTGGGGACCATAGATATTGTATCAATAAAGGTAACACCGTCAATGCCTTGGCCTAACATGTTCAGATATAAGGTAATACACACAGGCTTTGTTTTATTGTGTTAGGTGTTGTATATGAGGATGTCAGGTTAGGCAACATTGAAAATGAAACAAAGATGTGAAGCACGATGAATACTCAAACTATGTTTTCATATGGGGTTAGGCTTAAATGAATTTGTACCCTTGAAACCTATTTTAAAAGCCAGAAGAGGGAAAAAGTAATGTTTTTCTCTCTGCTCCATTCACTTTTTCAATAAGATCAGCTTTAACTATTTAATTGATGCTGTTTTGTTAGGGTCTGAAGAAGCTACGACTTCATAGCAAAAGAGCTTACCAGTTTGTATATGCCTTAAGCTTGGGTTTATTTTACCTGCTGCCTACTGTTTGATGCCTACTGTACCTCTGGATATTTTGAACTGTGACGGCTGTGTTTCCACATTGGTGCTTTTTTTCTGTACTTACTTTTGGATCCGAGCTACTAGTGTTGCTTGTCTGCTAGTGAAATTTTTAATTTTTTTGTTTTATATTTTATGACTGAGCCAATGATGAGTTGTTATCCTTGTCTGAAAAATCAGATGTGGAGAACTCTTGAACACTGAGAGCTCTTTTTGTGATGTTGTTAACCAGTTTGTCACTGTAAGTTAAAATTTTGTAGTCAGCCAAGCACAATGCACTGCATAATCTGTATTTATTTATTGGGTCACTAGCAAATAAATGCTGATAATGGTACATTAGTTGCTGACTGACTGGGATTCTGAAGGCATGGAAGGATTCCTTTGCACAGTCGGTGTACTGTGTATTGACTGCACGTCACAAGTTGTATCCCTTTTCATATTCTTTGAAAATGACTTTATTAGGTCACTGCATTCTTAATTTTGTGTTGCTTTGATTGCTTTTTCCCTTGGCCATTGCATTTTTAAATATTTTTACTAGATTTGACTATACCGACTCTGCTTGCTTTTTCAGGATGCCTGTTCAGTCACCCATAACCCTTTCTGGGAAATGTACTTCACATTTTTACTGTAGAGGACATTCTTTATGTGGCTTTGTGTTCTCCTGCATACTCCATTATCCCCCCCACCCTAGACTGATTTTCCTTGAGTCCTTGTTTTCACTGTGACTTGAACCATGGACATTTTGCCTAAACCTTCTGTTGACTTGCCAGGCCTGTGGAGGGAAATCAGCAGTTAGAGTAAAGATTTTCTTCAGTACTTTCTTGCCTGCTTATGAAAAAACAGCTCAGCATTCTTCACAGGAGCAGCTTCAGCTTAGGTTCTCTTAGGTATGTCTTCAGTGGGGAATATTGCCGTTTGAAAAAAAAAATTTTTTTTTTTAAACCCGGTGTTTTAGCAGTATTTCTCCATTAAGAAACCTGGTTTTCTTTACAGTACTGGAAGTTTCCTGTCAGGGATCATAGTTTTTAGCTGTAAGCCATTTTGTGGAGTATTTTTGTGAAAAAATTGTACTGTTTGTCTAATTTGTTTAAAACTTTAGTGTCGAAGTATTATACAGGCAGGGACTCTACAGGATATGTTGGTGCTGGTCTAGCCTGTGACAGTGTACTTGTCATTAATTTTCTGTCAAACTGAATTTTCAACAAGTGATTTTCTAACAAACTGTGTGCTGCTTATATGCTAATGTGTCTGGGGACTCTGTTAGTGTAGGTGTGGTGCTAGTGTACACTTCTTCCAACTTGACTTCCAACTTGTTCCAGTGAAACATACCACCTTTGAGACTACTTCCTCTGTCGCAGCATGGATATTTACTCTGCTTCAGTTTTTCTGTCTCCATCTGTACCTGGAAAGAATAACTTTGTAACTTTGTGGGTTGTCAGTGCCTCGGATGATGGCAGATGAGACTGTGGTAGTAATTTAGTTGTTCAGACCACTCGCATCTCCAGCTTCCTCGTGTGTAGTCCTTTCAGCTGCCATGAACTTGAGGAGGAGGTTCAGTCACATTCCCTTTGGTTCGTCCATTGTCTAATCCAGGCATGGGGAAAATTATCTTTTCTGGACTGGGGTGATGCTCTGGAGTATATGTAGCATGGTGCAACTAAGATGGGGCAATAGTGCTTTCTTAGTCTGCCTTCATCTAAACCTGTAAAGGAAAAACAGTTTAAACATTGTTCATCTGAAGACATGGCTGTTCAAAACAATGTTTTTCTTACCGTAGCTAGGAAATCGTTACAGGCTGTTATCGTGGTGCTCAGAAATCCTTAAATGAAAATGAGAAATTCCTGAGGAAGACTTGACAGAATTCTGACGTAGACCAGGTCTGGGCTTCTGGTGTAGATTCCAAAGCCTCTATGTTTAATTCTGAGGATACTTGCTCTTCACAACCTCCTTGGGAGGAGTTTTCTTCTTCTCAGATAATAGCCATGATAGTTTTTATATAGTTTATCTATTTAAAGAAAACTGCCTTTATTGACTTTAGTAGTTAAATACTAGGCTAACTGACTTGAGGGGCCATTTTAAGTATAGCTAATAACCTGATATCAGAATCAAACCTTGTGTCTATGAGGCGAAGACCTTAACCATTGTGCCAAACCCACCCTTCACTTTAACCATTTTTTACCGACAATAGTGCAGCCCTCATGCATGGTACATGCACTTTTACTGTTAACAATAAAACATTTACTCATTTCCTTTAAATTGCATCTTAAAAATGACACATTTTAAAACAGAGCCAATCCAAGATTAACCTTAATTATACTTGATAGTACCAAAGACATTTATATGATTCCCATTGGAATAATTCATACCAACAGTTTGTTTCTCATCCTGTAAGAGATCCACTGCAGTCTTCTCACCTAATACTCCCTTACATCTGAGACGTGTAAAAACTTTAGTGTGTGACTTATCTGCCTCCTTATGAAATTTAACATTGTGTCCCACCACTTTTGCAGTTGTAGCTTAATATCCTTTCAACCAGTTGGCCCATGTCTTAGTGAAATTGTTGGAGCTGATTACATTTCCAAAAGATGTTTCCAGTGTCCTAATTCCCTTTTGCTGCATCTCCAACACGTAACACTAACCCGCTGGAAACATTTTATGTACCTTGTTTGGTCTGTAATATCATCTGTGTAAACATTTCCAGTCAAATTTTAAACACTTCCTTGCTCTGGTGACCTTTGGAACTTTGCATATATGATGCTAGTATTCATTCAATCCCATTCTATTAATGCCTTCTCACATTTGTTGACTAAATGTCCCATGGCTCGTTCTTTAATGCACTTAGAGACCAATAAATTGTAATAATTCTTTCTCTGATACCATGCTTGGGCCTTTTTCCTGTAAAATCTCAATCAGCTGGGACTCATGTTCCTGTTTATTAGTTCCCTTTCTTATTTTTCATGTACACTTAAAAGGCTGGAAATCTGCATCCAGGCACACTCCCTTATAAGCCATAAGCCTCTTTAACCTTCTCCCATGTCATCCTTATGTCCTCTTCTTAACCACTCCCAAATAATATATATAATCTATATTACTATACAAGTCATAAGCTTTTGCTGTGTCCAGATTTAATGCTGGTCCCTCTCCCCCCACACACCTACTGATATTGGTTCGAAGCCACCCTATTTTCCTACTGTTTGGAGTACTCTTTCAGTAGTGTTGCAGAAGAACCCTATGGCTGTCTCTAGTCTCCCAGTACAGACAGACCAAATTCCCAATCTCGGGCAGCATGTGAGATGCATCTCTGATCCCGAATAAGACTCTTCTAGTTAAATACATATTTGTTATGTACATAATATCCTAGTCTAATTTACACTGCTTTAAAATATCCCATAAACTCTGGGGAAGCAATCCCCCCCTCATTGTATGGCCTTGCCAATACCTCTCATTTAACTATAGGGCTACCTCATTTCCAGAAATATTGGAGAGTGATCTTCATCGGGACCTCCCATCTAACTTCTCTTGAAGACAACAAAAAGGCTTGTCCCAGCTAGAGTATAGGAGGAAATATAAACATTTTAATTGCTTGTAATTTCTGGTCCATGTCTACACTGATTGGCTAGACAGAGGGACCGAGCTAGGAAAGATGTGCAGCAGGTAAGGGTGATAAAGGTTAATGAGGGAAACTTGCTCACAAGCAAGGAGAGTGTGTTGAACAGATGGAAAGAGTATTTTTAGGGGCTGATGAATGAAGAGAATGAGAAAGAAAAGTTTGGATGATATGAGGATAGTAAATCAGGAAGTGCAACGGATTAGCAAGGAGGAAGTAAGGATAGCAATGAAGAGGATGAAGAATGGAAAGGCTGTTGGTCCAGATGACATACCTGTGGAAGCTTGGAGGTGTTTAGGAGAAATGGCAGTGGAATTTTTAACCAGATTATTTAATGAAATCCTGGAAAGTTGAGAGGATGCCTGAGGAGTGGAGGAAGTGTTTAGGTACCGATTTTTAAAAATAAGGGTGATGTTCAGAGCTGTAGTAACTACAGAGGGATAAAATTGATCAGTCACAGCATGAAATTATGGTAAAGAGTAGTAGAAGCTGGGTTAAGAAGGGAGGTGATGATTAGTGACCAGCAGTATGGTTTCATGCCAGGAAAGAGCACTACAGATGCAATGTTTCCTCTGAGAGTGTTGATGGAGAAGTACAGATAAGGTCAGAAGGAGTTGCGTTGTGTCTTTGTGGACCTAGAGAAAGCATATGACAGGGTGCCTAGAGAATAATTGTGGCATTGTATGAGGAAGTCGGGAGTGTCAGAAAAGTATGTAAGAGTGGTATAAGATATGTACGAGGGTAGTGTGACAGCGGTGAGATCTGCAGTGGGAGTGACGGATGCGTTTAAGGTGGAGGTGGGATTACATCAAGGATCAGATTTGAGCCCTTTCTTATTGGCAGTGGTGATGGACAGGTTGACAGACGAGATCAGACAGGAGTCCCCCTGGACTATGATGTTTGCAGATGACATTGTGATCTGTAGTGAGAGTAGAGAACAGGTTGAGGAGACCCTGGAGAGGTGGAGATATGCTCTAGAGAGGAGAGAAATGAAGGTCAGCAGGACTAAGATGGAATATATGTGTGTGAATGAGAGGGAGGCTAGAGGAATGGTGAGGGTGCAGGGATTAGATAGAGTTGGCGAAGGTGGATGAGTTTAAATACTTGGGATCAGTAGTTCAGAGTAATGGTGAGTGTGGAACAGAGGTGAAGAAGAGAGTACAGGCAGGGTGGAGAAGAGTGTCAGGAGTGATTTTTGACAGACGAGTACTAGTAAGAGTGAAAGGGAAGGTCTACAAGGTGGTAGTGAGACCAGCTATGTTATATCGGTTGGAGACAGTGGCATTGACAAAAAGGCAGGAGTCACAGCTGAATGTGGCAGAGTTAAAGATGTTAAGATATGCACTGGGTGTTACGAGGGTAGACAGGATTAGGAATAAGTATATTAGAGGGTCAGCCCAGGTTGGACGGTTTGGAGACAAAGCTAGAGATGCGAGATTGCATTGATTTGGACATGTGCTGAGGAGGGATGCTGGGTATATTGAGAAAAGGATGCTAAGGATGAAGCTGCCAGGTAAGTGGAAAAGAGGAAGGTCTAAGATGAGGTTTATGGATGTGATGAGAGAGGACATGCAGGTGGTTGGTGTGACAGTGCAATATGCAGAGGACAGGAAGAAATGGAAACAGATGATCCGCTGTGGTGACCCCTAATGGGAACAGCCTAAAGAAAAAGAAGTCTACATGAATTTTCTCTTTTTTAATGTATCGTTTATTTTCTCCATTTCTTTCCATGTTTCCTTCCATATTTCCAACAGCAGCTTCCTAGCACAAGACATTATCCATAAGCCTAGCTACTTCATTCTGTAATAACCCATTAAGGTGTTATGTAGTGATCACAGCATGCCCTGCTGACTTGGAACAGAAATACATATAAACTCTATACCTGTGCAAATGTATGTTTAATAGTAGAAGCTGTCACATACTAGAAACTGGAACATACAGAGTTGACTTGCAAAACTGCAAGAAGATAAGTTGAAATTAAATTGTTTTACAATTTTTTTAAAAGTTAGTTTCAGTGCAGCAATGAGACAGGATGTTTAGAACCAGTTCCTTTTGTATTTTAAATGTTTTATTGTTTTATGTCTTCTAGCAACTGCAAACATCTGAAGGCTATGTATTTTTCATAAGGAGATGTCAAATACTACAAAGGGGGTTTATCTGGGCACTTAAGTCAGGTGACTAAAAGTGATGTCATTCAAACTAACCCAGCAGTAATATTTGATATTTAAGAACTCTGCCAGAGAGAGACTGTGCATTTTGTATTTTGTCTTGGACCTAGCAAGAACATCCACTCATCACCATCTGCACTTACCTTTGTTAGATTTAGGGCATAGTATTGCTTTTTAGATATAGATAGGTATATAGTAAAGATTAGTTTAGATGTTTTCTGTATATATTTCAGACTGTCTTGCAATGTTTTAAAATATTTCCTGTGATTTTTGAACTCTGAAGTTACTGAGTTGATTGAGTATTGTCTTGTTCTTTTATTATTAAATATATGTAAAACTATCTTTGTGGCTGTTATTTGTGAAACATATTTAAATTCTGAGTACTTGCATATGTATTAGGTGACGCTGTACAGGCCACTCCTAAATAGCTTGGCAAGTCTTGGTCAGACTACCATTTGGATAATGGTAACATTACACAGTAGGATTGGGACACACTTTGTAAGGCCCTTATAGTAGCTGATAAGCCCCCTCAGCTGAGATAACCCTATAGCTGTGCCAGTGGGGAGTCTTATTGGGGATCTGGAGAAAGAGGGAGAAAACAGCCCCAGACTTAGTGTGATCTTTGTGCTCTTAAGGTAAATTGTGCTTTACTGTGTGTATACTTGTCATCCTCCTAGTGTGTACACCCCCTAGCTGTTGCCAATGATGAGGATTGAGACTCCTTGATTACTGGGCCAGTGCAGGTACGTCACACATTAATTGGTGGACAGTGGTGTGATATCCACATCACATATTAATTGGTTGGCAGTGGGATAGCCACATTGTGTATTAATTGGCTTGTGTTGTGGATATTGAATTCCTGTAGGCTGTGTACAATGGTCACTGAATGTGTTTGTATTCTCAATCAGCCATGCAGTGAACATTCAGTTTCACATAACTTTTTTTTTATTTTTATCTTTTGTTAGCTTAGTTAGGGAGAGCAGGCAAGCATGGCAGCAGAAGAGTATGGCAAGCTGACAAATAGCCAGTTGGCTGAGATGTGCAAGGCTAAAGAACTGGTGCATGCTAACCTAATGCAGAAATTATCGTAGCTTTGGGCACAGCTGCATCGCAGAACAGTGATCAGGACGGCAACCAGGCTGGTCTTGGAGATGTACATCTCAAAGAAAATGGACAGCTCAACCTTTTCACAGAGGACTTAAAAATCTGTCTAGAGTTGGAGGTTTGAGCTGGAGGCCAAGCGTTTGGAAATAGAAGTAGCAGAGTGACTGAGACATCTAGAGGCTGAGGAAAATGAGAAACTGCAACATATAGAGGATTAGGAGAGGCAGAGGCAACATGAAAAGGAGATGCTGATTCTCCGCCAGAGTCCTGAAGGTAATGGGGAAGGGAGTAACTGAATACCAGAAGCAACAAAGGTAAGTAAATGTCTTCCACAATTTACAGAAGGGGATCATTTTGATAGTGTCATTCATATGTTTGAGGGGGTATTTTAACAGTAATGTTGACCCAGGGCTCTGGGAACGGTTCCTGACCCCCTTACTCCATGGTAAAGGTGTAACTGCTATTTCTAAATAGTCTGATACTGAGTGCTTAAATTATAATATTGCAAAGAACTGTCTTTTGCAATGCTTGAAGTTAACACCTGAAGTTTGTAGGAAAAAGTTATGTGAGCATAGATGCAAGGCAGATGAGTGTGTGTAAATATGTTGCTGAACTAAGCATTTATATTCATGGCTGGGTGAGTGGATGAGTGGATGTCATATCACCACATTTGAAGGGCTGGTGGACCTTCTTTTGGTGGGGATCAAGCCCTTAAACTTCGCCTGATCACATGAGCATCTGGTTAGCTGATGGACAATGAAATACTGCAGATGAGTTGGGGAAGAAGTGAGACCTGTACCTAGCAAGCAGGGCATCAGTGCACAGGAAAGGGATATCCAGTGCTGCTCATATGTCTAAGGGAACCAATGGTGGGCAGCCCAGACTGCCCAAACAGAATCCCCCAGTAGCAGGGGAAGCCACTACTCCAGGTACATATCCAGGGACCCAGGGTTAAATGTTTTAATTGCAACCAGTGGGGCCATGTAGCATACAGATGTCCACGGAGGCAAGGTGGGGAATAAAAGGTGGGAGAACCAGTAAGTGGGAATGACAAAATGCCCAGCAGTAAGTTGTCTCAACACAAGGGTACCAAACTACCACAAGAGGTTATATTCTATCTTAGTGGATGAGAAAGAGGCCACTGCTAAGAGAGACAGCATCTGACCTAACAATTGTAAAGCCTGCAATGGTTACAGAGGAGCACTACTTGCTTGGGTAGTCTACTCCAGTCAGAGTTTTAGGAGGGACCCCATTTCAAATACCTTTGGGTAGGATTCATCTTGACTGGGAGGGTGGAACCGGAAGCCAGCAAGTAGGTGTGTTTGAGGATATCCTTGCAGATGTCCTGAAAGGGAATGATTTTGATAATGCAGTACTCTGTGTGCATGCAGTTACATGCAAGACCACACACTTGTAGCCAGGACTGGTGAGGTGATTACTTCAGGGAGGGAGCTACCCTGTAGCAGTGAGACTGAAGGTGAGCCACAGCTGTTTATGGTTCCTGATGTTCCCTTGGACAGAGTGGCTGCAAGGGTAGAGGTGAGTAGAAGTACCCAGGCTGACAGTGAGACACTGCTGTCAGAGGGTACCAGACTTCCTGTGGAAGGGGAGCTGGAAAGGGTTACAAAAAGAGTTGACAGGCTCAGCTCTCAGACCCTACATTACAAGGCTTGAGGGAGGTAGCTAATGATTCACCTGATTCTTAAGCTAAGGGGGAATCTGTATACTGGGACAAAGGGTTACTGTATAGAGAGTGGACCCCTGAGGGAATGTACTAGAGGATGAGAGAATACTGCAATTGGTAGTGCCCAGAGCCTACCATCTGGCACTTCTAGCCATAGCCCATGATATTCCCTTTGCAGGTCCTATGGACATAAAATGCTGGCTTGTCTGAAATTACTGTGGGGTGAAGCACCTAAAGATCACCCCTGCCATCCCCAAACGAATGGTCTTGCTTAGAGGTTTGCAGACCAGCTCAGGAGGGAGTGGCACAGATATTTGCCCCATCTGTTTCCTTACAGAGGTTCCCCAGGAATCCACAGGTTTTTCACCCTTTGAGCTGGTGCATGATCATAGGGTGATGGGACCTCTAGATATGATTTGAGATGAGTGGGAGGGTGTGTGTGAAGCCCACAAGGAGTCTGTGGCATATGTCCTAAACCTCAGGACAAGGCTCAGACAACACACGGGCTTGGCCCAGGGGAAGTTGGCAGAAGCCAAACAGCCAAAAAAGGTCTGGTATGACAGGAATGCTCAAACTAGAGAGTATGGTGTAGGGCAGCAGGTAATGGTTCTCATTCCTGTTGGATGCAACAAGCTGCAGGTTGCTAGGTGGGAACCCTACAAGGTAGTAAGGAAGGTCAGTGATAACTACATGGTAGAACTGAGAGGCAAGAGGTAGGGGCACAAACTGTACCATGTTAATATGATGTAACCTTACCATGATAAGGAGACCCTTGTGATGAGTATTTGCAGTGGATGGCAGGAGGAGTCTGAGGGGGATCTGGTGACTGATCTCATCAGTGAGACTCGAACAGACCCCTTAGTGGAAGGGGTAGCAATGTCCCAGCAGTTATCCCCTATGCAGGCTTGAAGTCCAACCAGTGTTACAGGAGTTGGCGACGTGTTCACTGGGAAAGCAGTGTGCACCCACCTGGTTTAGCACCATGTGGATACAGGTACCCACAGGCCTAGTAAGCAGGCCCCTTATATGGTGCCTGAGAGAGTCAGACTCTGAAGGAGGAGCTACAGGAAATGTTGGAACTAGGGGTAATTCCGGAGTCCAGCAGTCCCTGGCTGGGCCTTCCCAGTGGTGCTGGTACCAAAGAAGGATGGCAGCATCAGGTTCTGAGTGGACTACAGGAAATTAGTTACACAGTCAGATGCTTACCCCATGCCTAGGACAGATGAATCCCTAGAGCAGCTAGGTAGGGCTAAGTATCTTACCACTATTGATCTTCCCAAGGGTTACTGGCAGGTGCCCTTGACTCCCAGTGCTATAGAGAGGTCAACCTTTGTGACTCCTTTTGGCTTCTATGAGTTCACGAAGATGCCCTTTGGGATTAACAATGCCCCAGCAACTTTACAGAGGCTGGTAGGTCATATCCTAGCAGGAGATTTTGCCTTTGCTTACCTAGATGATATTGCCATCTACAACCATTCCTAGCAAGAGCACCTTCAGCATGTCAGGGAGGTGCTGGGCAGACTACAGAGAGCAGGGTTGACTATTAAGTCCAGCAAATGTCAGGTGGATATGGGAGAGGTCTCCTACTTGGGACATAGAGTGGGGAGTGGTAAGATCAGGCCAGAACCTGCCAAAGTGGAAGCCATTCAGGCATGGCCTGCCCCTTTACCAAAGAGCAGCTGAGGGCATTCTTGGGGACAGCAATGTACTACAGAAAGTTTGTCCCCAGTTATAGTACCATACTTGCTCTCCTCACAGTCCTGACAAGGAAAAACAAGCCAGATAAGGTAGTGTGGACCACAGCATGTGAACAGGCATTCCAGAAGCTTAAAGGAGCTTTGGGAGGACCCCATGTGTTAGCCAGTCCAGATTACAGCAAAGAATGTTGTGCAGGTGGATGCTTCAAACCATGGGTGGGGGCTGTACTTAGCCAGGTTTCCTCAGAGGGAGAAGAGCACCCAGTGGTGTATCTCAATCATAGGCTCCAACCCATGGGGGAATGCTATGCAGTTGTAGAAAAGGAATGCTTAGCCATAGTGTGGGCACTGCAGAAATTTCAGCCTTATCTGTATAGAAGGAAATTCACTGTAGTTATAGACCACAATCCATTAATATGGCTACATCAAGCCAGCCAGCAAAATGCCAAGTTACTAAAATGGAGCCTAGGGTTGCAGGCATATGATACAACAGAAAAATAAACAGAACAACCACTGACACTTCAACCCAAAAGAACACAAATGTAATAAGGTTAAGCACTTTTCGTCTCTACAATAGCGGACTTCCTCAGACAATTTAACAAAGGAAACACTCTGTTTTAAATACATGTCAGCTGATACATTAAAAAATCAATCAACCAATCACATTTAGACCTAAAATTTCACTAGATACAAGGTACAAAATAAAAAATATGATAAAATGAGATGAAATAAAGTGAAATGAAATAAAATAAAATGAAATGAAAAACATTGTCATCTCGCTACATTAAAAACTATCCTTGTTATTATACACAATGCTGGTACTAAGAAATGTACTAAACAAAGATGTTTATAAGTTGTATTAAGTTAAGTAAGAAAAAAAGAGTAACGTAGCTATAAAAACACTACATTCCCTACAAATCACATCTAATAAATGCCTAAGAATAAACCCTAAGCAAACAAAAAAAATTCTCTAATGTATTAAGTTTCTCAATTTTAAAATACATGCAATAGAGGTGACTTCGTTTAACCCAGGAGGGTTGTATGAGTTCAACCTAAATTGTCAAAGAAGCTCTTGTTTTTCTAGCATTAAATGGTAAGGACCCCCTTTTATACTCACTGGTACTTGGCGAATTACTTTGACAAGGAAGTGGTGGGTAGAGTGTTCTGAACAGTGTTTAGCTAGGGCATTAGTAGGGGTCTTTTTCCTAATGTGATAGGTGTGCTCGTACATTCTCTCCTTTAATCTCCTGTCAGTCTTCCCAACATAAAATGCTGGGCAGACTGCACAGGTAGCCAGGTAAACAACAGATTTGGAATTGCAATTAAATATACCCTTCACTCGTATTCTATTGGTACCAATTCCAAGTTGTGTCCCTGTGGCAATGTATTTGCAATAATTACAACTCTCACACTTGTAAGTACCTTCCTTTCTACTAAATATCTGGGGTTCTATTTCTAAAATGTTCTTTAGATTCTTACACTTTCTGTAAACAAATGATGGATAGCTTCCTAATTTCTCTAGAACTTCTTGTTCCGTCACAAGTAGGTTCCAATTTCTTTTCAAAATTACTAGGACAAAGGGAAGTGAAATGGCAATTATTAACTGATGCCTCATATGAACTACATAACAAACCTTTTTTACAGGTACAAATATAAGATTAAATATATAAAGTTTTGTATAGTCTATAAAGTGAATGTAAAAACACATGTATTATGTTTGTAACTTGGGTAAGAAGTCATTAGGTTAGAAAGAGATTTTTTCACATACCACTGCTTACATAATGTAGTCCATATATAGTTAGGAGCATGAATATATTTAACATTTGCATTCAGTTAATTTTTTTGTTTTGTTTTAATTTTTTTTATTAGATGTTCAAACTCTTAAATGTTCAGTCATCTGGTCTTGGCCATATGATTTGAAAGTTCAATCATCTGAAGTAGACTCGTATAGATATATGTAGACCTATGTAGACATAAAAAAAAGTGGTTGAGTTGCTGGATACAACAGTTTTAAGTGAATGTTTAGCTGCCGACAGTCTTTAAAGTATGGGTTGAAATGATTTCTGTTTAACTCTGTGGCCAGTGACTAGTTATGATCCATGAACAATCACTGTGCCCACGTGCAATATTTCCATTTTCACTAGACAGTACTAAGCTGCTCTTAAGAACCATAACCACAATAAGTCTATGAAATCTTTGTCTAGGCCTTAACAGCTGTGAGACTGAATTTACTCTAATAGTATTTCCTTAGTTGACAAACCAGTCCGTTGAGTTAAATGACTTTGCATAAAATGTAGACGGTTTCTACTTTTGCCTTCAGGAACATTTGTAAGCGGTGAGTGTTGTGTTTTTATGGAAACTTATGAATGTTCCTCCTGAATTGAGAGAGAGGTGTTAATACGTAGGCATGCTACAGTGCAATCTTTTAGTGGCAGCCCTGGATGTACTTAATGTTGCCTGTAAGAATCTTGATTCTAAACCTTCAATTCCCAAAAAGACAGGTACGCTTTACAAAGGCTCTGACATTAAAATTTGGTTTAGTGTTGCCTTGAATGCCTTTTCAACCTGTGGGTTATCTTGATAGACTCTGATCTGATGCCAGCCATCCCCCAAGACTTCAGCTCGATAAGCTGTTTCTTTCTCCTCTACTCCCAACTTCCTGGTACACTCAAACTACTTCAGATGTAGTTTGCTGCCGTTCTGGATAGCAACTTGGTCATTAGCTCCTTCACTGTATCCTTTTTTGGACAGGAGTTGTTTGCTCATGTATCTGTTTTCTTTGTGATATTTTTGTGTGTGTGTAGTTTAGTCATAGGGTTTTTTGTCTTGTAGTTGTCCTTTGCTAGAGTAGGCTTCTTTCCTGCCTTTTGGGGCATTTTGTGGTTGCAGGGCAACCTTAAGCTGTTAGCTGCGACTTCTTTCTAGCTAGCTGGATCCAAAATTCCCAAGACTTTTTATCCCCCGATAGATTGTGCTTTGGCATACATTTGCTCCGTCACCTCAGAGTCGATTGCCCTCAACTCTTTCTCAGTGTTTCACCTTCAGCTCTGGACACTAGCAAGGAGCCATCCCCTTTTCTCCTTTTACTCCATGGATGTTTTCTCCAGAGTTCTCTCCAGCACTCCCTTGGATTCGAGCTTCCTGGGTTGGACTAGTAGGTTGAATCTGTTGCCTGGTCAGCAGCCTTCCATTACTTCATCAGTGGCCTACTTGGTTTGGTCATCTTGGTCCGTTGGGAGTTTAAAGATGTCTGATCTGGAGTAGTTAAGTCAGATGTCCTTCTGTTGTCATGTTGCAGTATTCTCACTGTGGGATTCTGTGTCTCAGGTGACCCGAATATTTGGCTCCTATGCAAAAGCTTAAGCCTGGTTGCTGTCAGGTGCATGGGACATCACACGCAGGGCCATAAACCATGGACCTTAAATGTGATGTCTGCATGCACAGACCTCAGAACTTGTCTGCTGCAGTTGAATGTCAGCTTGCTCACTTTGCACTTCAGAAGACATCTAAAGAAGTACCCTGTTGGGGAATTTTTTCACTTTCTTCCTTAGGCTTAGGTCGGTGTTGCTCCTTTTTTAATTAGCTGATGTCAGCTAGAAAGGGGAAGTGCAAGTGCAGCTGTCAGATTCTGCACAAGCATTCGCATGAGCTGGTGCTTGTTTTGCTTAGGCCAATTCCACAACCATACGACCTGTACCATTTGCCAATTGTTCATTCCCAAAACCCTTCACAGTCTGGCAGCCCTTAAACTTTTCTTGGAAAACCAGCGACTAAAGCAGTTGGCATTTGGAAAAGAAGTAGAGTCGGCTGTCGAGGTGGAGCCACCTAAAGCAGTTGGCATTTGGCATAAAACCGGAGTTGGCTGTCGAGGTGGAGCCACCTCAAAAGAAGGCCAAGGTTGTAAGGCCTACTGTATCTACTCCTCCAATGTCTGATGTCCTACCAGCTACCAGTGTACAGGCTGAGGGACATCCGAACGAACTGGTGACTTTGGCAGTTACCTTTGTATAGGCTGCCAGGGAATCTCCAGTCAGCATGTTGTTGGAGGTCACTCCTTTGGCTGCTGATGAGGGGGAATTGGGCTTCACCAGACAGCTGTCCACGCAGCAAGAAGTGGACTCTTCTACCACAGGACAGACTATCAATCCTAGGCTTGTTCCTTTTCTGACTACCGCTAAGACTACTACTCCTTAAGAGAAAACAAAAAACTAAGCACCTTACTACTCCAGCTGAAGAACAAACAGACTGGAAAACTTTTTTTCCCAGTATTTGGTACAGGCCTTTATGGTCTTTAGGCCTATAGCGTCACTTGCTCCTATTTGCCTGTGCTCAGCCCTAAGCCTGCTTCAGCCTTTTCCATTCTCCCTACACTTACTCAGGAGGAAGATACCTCTTCAAATGAATCTTTGACTTGTACATCAGCTGTCTTCCCCCCTGGATTACTACTCCCCAGATGACTCCCTGGAAGGAGACTCCCCACTTGAAAATACTACTTTTGGGCAGTATATCTCCAAAATGAGCATTTCAAATAGGACGCCATGCAGATGACTGAGGTACATAAGAGGTACTTTCAGTTACTTCAGATGGAGTCTGGCTCTCACTCTGCTATCCCCCCTGTGATTTCAGCTTACCTGGGTGCATTTGCCTCAGCCTGTAAGACCCCTTAATCACAACCTCCTGACACAAGAGACCTGATATGTTTTAAGTAGCTCATGAACACAAATACTTCATCAAGCCACCCATGGCAGTCCCTGCTGTCATTGTAGTGGCCCCAGATAATCTAGACAAATCCTGTTGTCTTTATGCCATGTGATAAGGATGATTAAGTCATGGACAGACTGGGGAAAAAAGACATGCATGTCCTCCACTGCAGCCTTCAGAGCAATCAGTTGTTAGACCACATGGTCAAATACGGCCTAGACTTGGTTTCCCAGGCAACTTCATTACTTTCTTCCCTGCCTGAATCACCATACAAAACACTGGCAGCATCAAAGGTCTTAGTAGCAGCATATTTTGCCAGACAACTCTATAAAGTGCAGCTATGATGCTGCTGAGGCTTAAGCCAGATCTGCTGCTTCAGCCTCTGTACTGAGCAGATATTTCTAGCTCAGACTACAGTCACTTCCTTATGACTTTAAAAACAGAGTCTTGGATGCAACCCTAGACTAATTTTTGTTTGACAAACAATCTGCTTAACTGTTCAAAAGCCTCCAGGAAAAAAAGTAAAGAACTCCAGGACCCAAAACATTTATTGGTCTCACCGTTTCCAAAGTTTTATAAAATACCTAGCCAAGCCTACTTTTGTCAGGAGAGCTCCTGCCCCACCTTCCTCCTCTTCTTCAAGGCACAGGAAAGGATCTAGAAAGGCTACTTTCCCCAGGACACCCTCTTCTCAACCCAATCCTAGGCATCCCTTTCCAGGCAAACAACAATGTGTGACTGCCTCAGCCACCTACCCTTCTCAGACTGATGGGTATTATCAGTAGTGGAAAAAGGGTACTTTATGACCTGGAGGGAAAAACCCCAACCACAAGGCATACCCTTCCCTTCAAAAAAACTACACCTAATCCCACAGACTAGCCAAGATCTACTATCAGTAGGGACTATAGAGAGGGTACCCTTGGGGCAAGAATGTTGGGGTTTCAACTCCAGCCTTTTCCTGGTACCAAAAAAGTATGACCCTTGGAGGTTCATTCTGGACTTGTCCCAGTTAAACCCTTTCCTGCAGGTCCCTTCTTTCAGAATGCTATCTGTCCAAACCCTATTTCTACTACTGCCACCCAGGGCTTTCATGGCCACCTTGGATTTGAAGGAGGCATTCCCCCACATTCCCACTCACCCAAATTACAGAAGATATTTGCGTTTTGTTGTACCCTACTCACACGTTGTTTACTGCCTTGCCCTTTGGTTTATCTACTGCACCAAGGGTGCACCCAGGTTCTTCACAAAATGTCTTGACCAAGCAATAGCCTACTGCCAAACAAGAGGCATACAAATTTATCATTACCTGGATGACTTCCTCATTCTAGCAGAAGAGGAAAATACTCTCAGGACCCACTTAAAATTCACTATGTCACTGCTTCAGAGATTGGGTCCACCCTCAAGCTGACAGTCTTCCCTCATGCCAACTGCAGACCAAATTTTCTTGGGCTGTGGGATACGAGCAGACATGATGAAGGCCTTCCTTCCCCAGGACAATCTACTGCCAAACCAATTTTTTTCAAGAGCTGCTTTTGGTCACCCACATTTCTGCCAGGCAGTTCATCAGTCTAATAGGCCTCATGGCAGCTGCGCTTCCCATGCTACCCCTAGCCAGGCTGCACATGACGTTCGTGTTGGTATTTGAAAAATGTCTGGTCACAACACAATAACCCCCTGGAATTTCAGGTGCCCATCTTACCCTGCCTAAAGACAGAGTTGAGGTGGTGGATCCAACAAGTAAACCAGAATCCAGGCCTACCTCTGCAACTCGCCAAACCAGTCCAAGTCATGCACACAGATGCCTCAGATCTGGGGTGGGGAGGCCACTGTGAATGGTTTCAAGGTACAGGCTCAGTGGGAGCTTTCCCTCCAGGAAAAAAACATATCAACGTGACTGACATGACTGCTCTCCTTCTATCCCTACAGACCTTCCTTCCTCTAACTCAGGCAGGCCCTTTACAAATCTTCACAGACCACACATCTGTGATGCGTACATCAACAGACAGGGAGGGACCAGATCCTATTTACTGCGCACACTTGCAGTACAGGCACAAGTTAGCCACCCAGTACAAGGTCACACTGCAGGCAGTCTGCATTTCATCCCAAGAAAATTATAAGGATCCTTCTCTCAACATCACGAGTGGATGTTACACAGAGATGTGTTCTTAGACATTGTTCACTAGTGGGGCACACCACAGATCTATTTGCCTCCCCTCAGAACAGACAACTGCAGATGTTCTGCTCCAGAGAACCTTCCTCGTTAACTTGGAGAGTGGATGCAGTTTTGATTTCTTGGAAGGAATTGTTCCTTTACAACTTCCCACAGCTTCAGAAAGTCCTACTGAAACTCCAGAAGGACAAGCCAGATATCTTTCTGGTGATCCCCTATTGACCAAAACAGCATTGGTTCCCTTTCTATCGTAAGCCAAGGGCATTCACCATAAGTTCATAGGTTCATACTAAGCTATCTGCCCTAGGGCATTTATAAGCCTAGCCAGAGTGTGTTTGGCTTTCGCCACCCATTTTAAATTAATTTTGCTATGCCCTTTTTCGAGGTTAGTATACTGTGCCTCTGTCTAACAGTGACACAGAAGTGATACCTGGGGCAAACCTACGATCCCCCATCCACTCATCAAGATTCCTCTTGAAGAGAGTCAATGAGGGACTCTGCCTAACCTGGACTGGGATTTTATTCCAGAGTGAAGGGAGCCTCTGGGTTATGAATCTGTCCCTCCAGCATGTCCTATTTATTTCAGTGCTGAGGTTCAAGTCTCTCGAGCGCGTAGCTCGATGGGATTTGGATTTTCTGAGGTGCAGCATGTCCATTAATTCCGGGTTGGACATGGCTTCTGAGCAGGCGGTATGCCACTGAGTAGAGCTGGAGTTTCTTTAACCGGGCAGCATATGGCATCTGTC
Source organism: Protopterus annectens (assembly GCF_019279795.1). Taxonomy (NCBI): domain Eukaryota; kingdom Metazoa; phylum Chordata; order Ceratodontiformes; family Protopteridae; genus Protopterus; species Protopterus annectens. The sequence goes on along the minus strand of NC_056738.1, from coordinate 26,759,620 downwards.
TGAGCCCTTTGATCTTCTTGGTGAGGTACTTTTGGGGTCTTTCCAGTTGCTGCAGGTGTCTGGTAAGGTACATCCCAAAAGGGGCATTGTACTCAATTATGGGCCTGATGAGGGATGAGTAAAGAGGCACGATGACCTCCCCTGATCTAGATGTGAATCCCTTCATGATTAGGTGGGCTATATAAAATGTTTTTCTAACCACTTTGGCCACGTGGTTGTCAAATTAGAGATTGCTATCAACTTGGGTCCCCAGGTCCCTAATTACATCTTCCGTACTTAATGGATTACCACTTATGTGGTAATTTGTGGGCACTTTGTTTTTGCCAAAGGGGATGACTATACACTTTTTGGCGTTTAGCTTGAGGCCATGGCTCTGGCACCAGTTGTCTGTTTCTATGAGGCCCTTTTGGAGGATGCTTGTGTCGGCTGGAGAGTCGATTATGGCGCCTAGTTTGCAGTCATCTGCGAACTTGGTCAGCCACAGTCCTTCCGTGTTGGCCTGTACCTCTGAGAAATATATACCGAACAGAGAGGTCCCAGGACTGAGCCTTGTGGGATGCCACTTGTAACTGGTTTGGAGTCTGACATGGCTCCAGCAATTCTAACCATGTGGGTTCTGTCCTTGAGCCAGTTTGCAACCCATCTAGTGACATAGGGGTTTATATTTAAGCTGGTGAGCTTATCTATAATGCCCGAGTGGGGTATTGTATCGAAGGCTTTTGCGAGGTCCAGGTAGGCTGTGTGGACCACCTTCCCCTCGTCAATGGCCTTGGTGACTGTTTCAAAGAAATCGACCAGGTTTAAGAGGCAGGATCTGCCCTTAACAAAGCCGAACTGGGTAGGATCCAGTGTCTGTAGGTCCCCAATATCTTTATTTATAAGGTCCATGATGATCCTTTCCATAGCTTTGCAGACCAAGCTAGTCAGGCTTATGGGGCGATAGTTTCCAGGATCCGTTGAGGCACCACCTTTGTGGAGAGGGACCACCGTTGCTGTACGCCACTCTTTGGGTACATATCCTGTAGTAAGGCTGAGATTGAACAGTAGTTTTATGTTTGGGTTTAGCTCTTCTTGGAGTTCATGTAGGACGCAGCCCGGGACACTGTCTGGTCCCATTGATGCTGTGTTTTTTGCTTTGGAGAGGGCGGCTCTTACCTGAGCATCTGAGATGTCAGGGGGGCAGCACTCTGCTGGGATAGATATTTGCCCTTTTGGTGGGGGGGGAGAAGTTTGCACTGAACCTGTCAGCTAGGATGTTGGCAATGTCTGTGGGTTTGGTGTATTTTTTGTCATTTTGGACTAATTCTGAGCATATCTGGGAATTCCCACCCAGGTTCCTAACATAACTAAAGAAAGCCTTGTGATTATCCTTAGTGTCCTGTGCAATTTTTCTCTCGAAGCTGGCCTTAGACGATTTTATGAGTGCCCGTAGTTTTTTGCTAATACTGATCAGAGATGCCTTCCCTTTTTGGGATTTTGCTCTATCATGTAGTAGCTTCCTCCTTCTATTGTATAGTTTGTTTATGGCTGGGGTCCACCAGACAGGACGTCTGCCTTTGGAGGATTGGGTCTTGGTTGTATTTGGGATTGCATGATCCATGCATTCCTGAAGGTGTTTATAGAATGCGTTTATAAAGGATTCTGCGGTCTGGGCCATATTTTCCACAGGGGGCTTTGAAGGATTCCACCTTGGTTTTGAGGAGTGTGAAATTTGCTTTAGAGAAGTTTTTCACTGTGGTTTTCTGGGCAGGGGGTGGGGTCGGGATGTGAATATCCAGTGAGATTAGTTTATGGTCTGATCTTACCAGTGAGGGATACACTTCTGGTCTAGAGCATAGAGTCCCCATGTTGGTGATGATCAGGTCCAGTATGTTTTCCCCTCTTGTGGGAGTGGTAACAAGTTGTTCCATAGCATTTGAGTTTATAAATTCTAGGAACCTTTGGGCTAGGGTGTTGGAGCTAGAGTACTGCTCCCAGTCTATGTTTGTGTAGTTGAAGTCGCCCAATATAATGGTGTTTGGAGAGACCTTCATATTTTCCAGTGTTTTCAGGAAGGCCGAGTGGAGTTCCTGGGTTATTGAGGGTGGTCTGTAGCAGGCTATAAACTGGAAGGCAGTTTTACCCACTGTTAGTTGCACATGGATAGTCTCTGATGCTTTGTGCTGTGCCACCAACCTGGAGGTGAGGGTATTTTTGACGAATATTGATACTCCCCCTCTTTTTGTGGTTCGGTCCAAGTTTTGGGGCCGAAAAACATGGTATGAGGTATAACCTGGTAATGCTGGGGTGCTCTCGGGAGCCTTGAACCAGGTTTCTGTTACTGCACAGATATCGATGTTCTCCATGCTAAGGAGAGTTTCGAGTGCATGCATCTTGAGGTTTAGACTTCTGGTGTTGAGTAGCACTACTCTTAGTTTCTTATCCCTTGTGATACCTATGGAGGTGGGTTTGTCTTTTGAGCCTTGCCTAAAAAAGGCACTATGGGGGTAGCAAGAGCCTTTGCCAATTTCCAAAAGCCCAGGGGTGATAGGTGCAAGCCGTCCCTAGTGAAGCATCGTGGCTTGTCGAGCATGTCATCCCAGGCTGACAGGCATTGGATCCCCTTTGAATGACACCAATACTTAAGCCAATTGTTGAAATTGATCATCTTGTCTTCATGTTGTGGCATCATTCTTGGTGAGGGTAAGATGCTACTCAAGGTCAGGGTCATACCGGCCTGGGCTACATGCTCAGAGAGCTCCTCTATGTCTCTTTTCATGTAGTCCAGGGAGGTACGTCTCAAGTCATTCACACCAGCATGGACAATGACTGAGTCATATTTGTACTTGCCTTGGAGTGACCTGAGTGCTTGTGTTATGTGGCGGATCCTATCGCCCGACAGGCAGCTCACTGTGACCTTCTCCTTGTTCAGCCTGGTGAGCGGGACGTCAGTGTGCCTGATGATAGAGTCACCTATTATAAGTGTATCAGGTGTGTTGTTTAGCCTTAAGGGCTGTGACTGTTCGGCACACTGGCTTTGTGAGCTATGTGTTGCACGTGTTTTGTTTTGAGGTAGCAGTTGCTTGGGTGTCTGCTTTGGAGGTCTCTGCTGCTTAGGCAGATTTTTATATAGAGCCTCCAAGTATGTTTTTGTGTGTTTATGTGTTTGGCTTGCTGTTGTGGTAGATCTATGTGAGACTGAAATTGTAGTGAGTGTGGTTTACTTTTCCTCCTGACTGGTTACGCCAGTACTGAGTTGAGAGAGCTTAGCCTCCAGTTTGGTTATATGGTTGCATCTCTCACATGTGTTGGAATTTGTTGGGAGGAGGAGAGGGTTGTCTGTGTACATGAGGCAGTTGTAACATTGCCTCAAGATTCCCAGATTCACCAGATGGACCGGAGAGGAGATTGACAACTGACCTTTGGACATGCTAGAATAGTATTGGGAATTCCTTTATAATTGAAAAAAAAGGCCAATGGGGAACAAGGTACTCAAGGGGAGTTTGTCAGGGTGTAGTGCTTTTAATTTTTTAGTGCTGACTTATATAATCGCTTTAGTGAGCAAGTGCCAGGTAACTTAAATGCAATGTGCTACAGGTAACTTAAATGCAAAAACAACAAACAGTAACTTTCATTCAAGTGAAACAAGGAAATAAGTACAGTAAGCAATGCAGATATCACTCACTAGGGATCTACAGAAGCGCTGAAAAGCCGCGTTTTAGGTGGAATTAGCGTTTCATGGAAATAACAAGCAAACAACAAGCATACAAACAAAGCTAGATTCAGCAGGCCTGGATCTAGTCTATGCTACAGCAAACAAGGTGTACCAATTTCAGTAAGAAACAATTCAAATATGCAGGCACTATAAGCCTTTAACCAGAAATTCCCAGCTCAGAAGGGCAGAGTCCAGCCTCTCCTCCCACAAGAGTGCAGACCATGAACCTTCTTAATGTAAAATAACTGGCCTGAAGCCCAAGTGCTTAAACCAGAACAAATACACTTTTAGAATAACAGACACTGAGACTTAATCAGCAGTTCCCAACTTAGAAGGATGTAAGCTACCTGTCCTGCCACCACAGTGCAGGCCACAAACCTTCCTAATGTAAAACAACTGGTCTGAAGCCCAAGTGCTTAATCCAAAAGACTTAGAATGATAGCTACACTTTAATCAAGTTACTACCAAGCAGTAATAAATACAATGGAATACTATAAAGAATGCCTGGATTAGTGCTCAAGTTATACAAACAAAGCTAGATTCAGCAGGCCTGGATCTAGTCTATGCTACAGCAAACAAGGTGTACCAATTTCAGTAAGAAGCAGTTTAGATATGAAGGCACTATAAGCCTTTAACCAGAAATTCCCAGCTCAGAAGGGCAGAGTCCAGCTTCTCCTCCCGCAAGAGTGCAGACCACGAACCCTCTTAATGTAGAATAACTGGCCTGAAGCCCAAATGCTTAAACCAGAATTAATACACTTTTAAAATAACAGACACTGAGCCCTCAATCAGCAGTTCCCAACTTAGAAGGATGTAAGCTACCTGTCCTGCCACTACAGTGCAGACCACAAACCTTCTTAGTGTAAAACAACTGGTCTGAAGCCCAAGTGCTTAAACTAAAAGGCTTAGAATGAGTTACACCAAGCAGTAATAAATACAACTGAGTACTTTTAAGATGACACAAAAGCAAAAAAAAGTAGGAAGAAACACAAATACAGTAAAAGCAGATACATTTTTTTTTTTTTGAGTGAGCAAATGAGATGGGCCCAGGAGGAGTATCCAAGTGCAAATTTACAAGAGGGGCTGGCAGTTTCAAAGCCACCAAGATTAACACCAAGACAAAAACAGAGAGGGTGGGTGGGGACCCACTGAAAAAACAGTCACAACTTCCAGCTAGATATTGCTCAATGCAACACAAACAAATTACTTTAAATCGTGTATTATTTGATAAAAGTGCAGATAAAAATCTACTTAACTCCACTCATGCATTCAGTTGATTGCATGCAGGTCTCAGTTGGCCAAAGCTCACAGTTTAAACAGAAAACAATTCACTGTACCACTTGTATAAGACAGAAACCGAATAACAATGAGCCTCACAAGGTGGACCTGCTCAGTTATCTGTGATTCACCTACATCTGGAAACACTGAGTAACCCTGTAGGTGATAAACTTCTGATTCCCTTCAGACAGCTGTACTCTGAGTGCTAGCCATCCTGCAGGAGGCCAGGAAACCTACTACAAGGAGATCTTATGTTTCCAAATGGAAAAGGTTCTCCTTTCCCTGGAAAAGGCAACTAGACCCCTTCCAAGTGTATGTACCCCTTGTTCTAGCCTGTGTGTGAGCTCTTAAAATCAGAACTTTCATACTCTTCAGTGAAAGTCCACTTATTTGTCATCTCAGCCTGCTTACCTATGGAACCTACACTCATTTCCAGACTGGTGGTCAAACATTTCCTGAAGGGGGTTTTCCACATCAGACCACCGAGGAAACCTATTTCCCCACCTTGGGATTTGAATTACGTATTGGAAAAACTCACAATTGCTCCCTTTGAAACGGCAAGCTCTGCCTCTCTGCAGATGTGTACCTGGAAGACTGTCCTATTAGTAGCGCTTACTTGAGCTAGGAGAGTCTCTGAGCTGCACGCTGTCATGGCTTTCCCACCCTACACTATCTTCCACAAAGACAGGGTAACCCTTTGCACCAATCTTTCATGCCGGTGGTCAATGAGCTGTCTCTCAACCAGGCTACTCATTTACCCACATTCTTCCCTTCACCTCAAAATGATAGTGAGAGAGTGTTCCACTCCCTTTAAGTCCACATGCAGTTAAGATTTTACCTGAACAAGACCAAGAGTATTAGAAGGTCCAATCAGCTATTGTGTCCTTCCACTCCCGGGCCCTGGGGAAAGCTGTATCCAATCAGACTTTTATCTTCCTAGATACGAAAGACTGTGAAGTCTGCTAGTCCTTTTGTGGCAGACTTACCCTACAAGGTTAAAGCCCATTGTGTTAAGGGTTTAAATTATTCTTCTGACCAGGCTTCAGCAGGCCTCCTGTACTGCCTTTTTTGCCACTGTCCACACAGATGACATTTTGTGCTACTGCCACCTGGTCTAAAGTCTACACTGTCATTTCTTGTGACAAAATGGACATTCAGTCCATATCCAGGGCTTTCCTTGGTCCACCTGTGTTCAGGAATATGCTTCCATGTAGCCACCTGGGTGGTAAATTAACTGGGGACTCTGCCCCATGAGTAGAGGGAATGGATGGAAACGTCATCAGATATGAATGTTATGTAGCTACTATTACATTAGAGCTGTTATATTCTGTCCATTTCTCTACTGCCCCCCATCCATCTTTTAATTCTGTCATGTAATCTTATGTCCTCCTATTCCCATATTGCAGTATTCATACTGTGGGATTTTCAGTCCTCAGGCTCCTTATATAAAAGCTTTTAAGCCTGGCTGCCATAGGTGCATGGGACATCAGACGTAGGGCCATAAACCTTGGAGTATAAATGTGACATTTGCATGCACAGACTTCAGAACTTTTCGGCTGCAGACTATGATTACTTCGACTGATTTTGCTCCTACATCCGAAGACATCTAAAGATAAGTACCATGTTGGGTTTTTTTGCCTTTTCGTTCTTAAGCTTTAGCTTGGTTACTGTAATTTTTCTCTAGCTGATGTCAGGGAAAGAGTAAATGTAGTTACGGGTGCCAGATTCCACACAAAGACTCCCACGACCGCTGTGTCTTTTGCTTAGGCAACGAGCATGACCACAAGGCCTGCTCTATTTGCCAGTCATTTGTACCCAAGACCTTACGCAGCCATCTGTCCATGTTAAATCTTTTTCTAGAAAACCAAAGGCTTAAATGTCTCGAGCTTAGGATGGATCCTGAGTTGGCCGCCCAAGCTGAACAGCTGCGGAAGAAGGCCAAGGTTTGCAGGCATTCTCCAAATACCGCTCCACCTTCAGATGTCCCACCGACGTCTGTTCTAGGGGCAGAAGGACACTGGATTTACTCTGTTTCCGATGGGTACTCTAGAGGATGCCATGTCAGTACCCACGGACAGCACGTCAGCGGAGTTGACTCAGACATCGGTCATTACCAACATCTAGGGGGAACCATCGCTGGACCGCCCAACTGAGACCTCTCCAATCCCGGTGCAGGCCTCTGTTTCCTTACCCACCCAGATGCACATTCCTCCTAAAAGGAAGCAGAAAACTAAATACCTGAGCCAGATGCCTCTGGCAGCCTCAGACTGGGAGTCCTTCACTTCCTCCTTGATGCAGGCCTTCATGGCTCTTAGGCCTACAGGCCCTATTCCCACCAGCATCCCTGTACTGAGTCTTAGGCTGGCTTCTGCCTCCTCCCTGCCTTTAGCATCTGCTTAGCCTACAGTTTCCCAGGAAGTTCCAGAACACTCTTATTCCTCCTCTGAGGAATTTGTCTCCTATGTTTCACAGATTGCCTGTCCCATTGACTCTTACTCACCTGAAGAGGACTCTATTGAAGAGGACACCCCACCTGAGGACTCATGATTTGGGGAGACTATCTCAAAAATGAAAGTATTTTAAGTGGGATACTTCTTTATCTCTGGCACACAGAAAAGATACTTTGAGCTTTTACAGCTTGACTCCCCCATCTCCTTCAGCTATCCCTCCAGTACTCCCAGCTTTCTTGGATGCCTTCACTTTGGTTTCCAAGAACTAGATTCTTAACCTCCTGCCCCTAAGAGGCCGGATAGGTTTTACAAAGTCCCTGATGACTACACTCTCCTCATAAAACTACCTTTGGCTGACCCAGATGTTATTGCAGTATCCCCAGACAGACTATCTAGGCAAGTGCCTTCTGCTTCCCTACTGCCATCCAATAAAGACAGCAAAAAGATGGACAGGATGGGGAAGAAGGTATACACCTCCTCTACCCTGGCTTTCAGGGCTGTAAACTACCAAACCCACATGGTGAAGTATGCCCTAGACCTGATTTCTCAGACCTTCACGTTGTTGGCTACCACCCCAGACTGTCCAGCCAAATCTGACATTTCCTCCAAATTGTCACTGGCCACCCAAGTAGCCAGACACTCTATCTGCTGCAGCTATGATGCTGCAGAAGCAGTTGCCAGATCTGCTGCCACTGCTTCCACCTTGCGCAGATGCTCCTGGCTCAGGCTACAATCTCTGCCAGATGACTTTAAAGCCAAGATCGTGGATGCTCCTCTGGATAACAACCTTCTCTTTGGCAAAAATGCTGCAGAACTTTTTAAAAACTTGCAAGAAAAAAACAAGGAACTGCAGGACATTACGCACTTGCTGGTGTCCCCAGTGCCTAGATATTACAGAAACTACCCAGCTAAAACATCCTTTGTTAGAAGGGCCACGTCCACTTCTAGACCCTCTACTGCCAAACTATGGAGGGAATCTGAGACAACCTTATCTGAGACACCCTCAATCACAACCCCCCAACAAACAGTTCATTCCAGATAGAGGGGGACCCTCCTCTGCATGACTAACTTGCCCAGGTGCCCCTGTCTGCCCGCCTTACCCAATGCCTCCCTTTTGAGAACCATCACTACAGATTGGAGGGTTCTTTCCATCATCCAAAAAGGGTACTTTCTTTCCTGGAAAGAAAAACCTACACTAATAAAAATTCTTTTCCCTCCCAAAAATCAACTCCCTCTATTGCCTCCCATCCTGCAGGAGCTTCTTTCCCAAGGAACAATAGAACCAGTTCCATTAGGTCAGGAGGGATGAGGCTTCCACTCCCACTTCTTCTTAATCCCCAAAAAAGATGGCCCCTGGAGACCTATCTTGGACCTCTCTTACCTAAAACCTGTTCTGACAGGTTCCAGCCTTCAAGATGCTCTCCCTTCAACCTCTTTTATCCCTCATTCCATCTCAAGCCTTCATGGTTATCCTGGACCTAAAGGATGCAAACCTGCACATCCCAGTCAAACCTTCCCACAGGTGGTTCCTACACTTCTCTGGGTCCTCTTCTCATTTTCAGTTTACTGCATTGCCTTTTGGCTTGTCTATGGCACCCAGAGTTTTTACAAAGTGCTTGGCCCCAACCTTCGCCCTCTGCAGAACCAAGGGAATTCAAATCTACCCTTACTTGGACGACATTCTCATTTTGGCAGACTCACAGTCCACCCTTCGGGCAAATCTCCAATTCACCATGTCTCTTCTAAACAAACTGGGTTTCACACTCAACCTCCAAAAATCCTCTCTCCTCCCACAACAGAACAAGGTTTTCCTTGGGTGCAGAATCAGAACAGATCTAATGAGATCCTTCGTACCTCCAGATAAGGTACAATCCCTCTCCTCCCATTTTCTAAGTCTATTGACAGAATCACATCTAACTGCAAAACAGTTTCTCCAAACTATAGGCCTCATGGCTGCCACCATTCCCATGCTCCCACTAGCAAGGATGCACATGACAAAATTCCAGTGGTACTTAAAGACTGTTTGGTTCCAGAGCCAACAACCTCTAGACAAACTCATCCCCCTGCTGCCCTGTCTAAAATTAGAACTGAAGTGGTGGATTCAGCAGGTTTCCAACAACCCGGGAATTCCTCAACTCCCTCCCACTTCCCAGTCTATGCACACACATGCATCAGACTTAGGATGGGGAGCAACCTTGAAGGGTTACAGGGTACAGCAGTGCTGGACCCCTGCCCTGCAGAAACAGCACATCAATGTCAGGGAGATGACTGCTGTCCTCTTAGCTCTAAAAGTTTTCCCTCCCATGCTGCATCAAGGATTACTCCACATTGTGACAGACAATACAACTGTCATGTAGTACCTAAACAAACAAGGAGGGACAAAGGCATACAGGTTATGTTGGATTACCCTGCTTATCTGGGAGATAACAGCAAAACACAACCTCTTCCTGAAAGCTTCATACACCCCCTGTCAGGAAAACAAGCAAGCGGACTTACTCAGCAGAACTATATCTCTGCAACACGAATGGATGTTGCACAGGGATACCTTCCTACACATAGTCCACCAGTGGGGCACACCACAGCTGGAGCTGTTTGCCTCCCCCCAGAACAGACAAATGAACAAATTTTGTAGCAAGACACGCTCACCTCTAGCCTGGAGAGTGGATGCATTCAGATTTTCATGACAGGGAATGTTCCTATAAGCCTTCCTGCCCTTCCCTCTAATTCAGAGTCCTTCTGAAAATCAAAAAAGGAACACCCAAAAATCTTGCTGGCGACTCCCTATTGGCCAAGACAACACTGGATGTTCTTAGTGTTTCACTGATGCAGTCATCACACTTGGGTTATCTGCCTGCAGGTAGCCCTCAGTCAGCCTGAATACCAGAGACTTAGTATTTCTGTGTTGGATGCTGTCACTCCAGGACTGATATCAGGTCATCAGGGGTATAAAAACAGGCAGCCGATGCCATTACATCAGTCTTTCTTGCCGAGGAGCCTGAAGCAGAAGCAGTTTGCAAGTGCCGGTCAGCCGCTACCTGAGTTTTTGTTTACAAATTGAATCATCCTGAAGTCTTCTAAAGCTAAGTACCCCATTGTGGACCCTTTTTTCTTGCTCTAACCAATATCAGAAAAAGTTAAGAATTGTCTTGCCTGTGGAAAGCAAATACCACACCAAGATTTTCATTCTTACTGTGTCATCTGTTTAGGCCCAGACCACGATGTACCACGCTGTCAGTTTTGTGCCTTGTTTAACGTCCAAACCATTCATCATTGGGCTCTCATTGTTGCTAAATTGTTTCGCTTTCCATCTCCTTATTCCGAAATGGCTTCAGTAAGCCATCCGACTACCGATATTCCAGAAAAACGTAAGGATAAAGACAGACAGATCGCATAGGTCCAAAGCTGCCAACAATGCTTCTGTTAAGCTAGTCGACAGTTCGCCGGTACTCGGGCGCTTTCGTAGCCCCTGATGCCCACTTCAATGGATTCACAGGCTTCTACCAAGACCCATTTGGAGTCTGGTATGCCACGAGACTCTTCTTTGACTATGGAACCTGCAGATGTGTCTACCTTGGATGGGTCCGGAGCCGCTTAGCAGGCAGTACTTCGCACTACCAATATTCGACTCAAACCCACAACTTCATTTCTGTCTAAAACTACAGAGTTTCTAAGGCCAAGAGTATGTGCTACGCCTAGAAAACCGATGACCAAAGGGCATGCACCTGCTCCCTTGCCACAACATCAAATGCTTAGAATGGCAGAAGACCTTATTATGCTGATTAGGGGAAGGCAACCTTCCCCTGCTAAGAGAAAGAGATCAGTCCCCAGCAGCTTAAACAGACCAAGAGTCCGATGACTGTGAAGTATCTGATTATGAAGACATGCCCTTATCTGCTTATGAGGATTCAGATGCAGAGGAATCCATTCCCTCTGCCTCCCCTCCAGAGAATTTTTCTTTTGGTGAAACCTTACATACTTTGAGTGCCTTTCCACTGGGAATGCCAAGACTATCATCAGTCCAAAAAGAGACAGAGAATTTTTAGATTTGCCACAGCACAGGCCTTTAGCAATACCCCCAGTCCTGGAAGTTGTTGATGTCTTTATGGAATCCAGTCTTACTCCTGATACTTTACCCTTTCCCCCTAGGAAACCAGACAGGTACTACAGAGTACCTGATGCTCACAAATTTCTTTTCAAAAATCCTACTGCTGACCAAGAGATCATTTTCCAGGGCCTAAAGGTATCAAGGCAACTACAGCCAAGAATCCCACCCCTTCGGACAGGGATTCCAGAGCTTTGGACAGATGGGTTAAGAAAGTATACAGCTCTACAACTCTTGCCATTAGGACATTGAATTGTCAGTTTCACATGCTGAAGTACCAGCAACATATTGTGGAACTTATTAAGCAAAAAGTAGCAACCTTTACAGACTGTGCAGAAAATGAAGAATTGCAGGAGCTTATGCACTCTGCAAGCCAAGTCAGTAAGCATACATTGCAGTGTGGCTTTGATGCCCTAGATGCATCTTGCAGGGCAGCAGTCACTGGTTCTGTACTGCATGCTTGGCTTAAGGAGCAGACCTTGCCAGACCATGTCAAATCAAAGTTACTAGATGCTCCTTTGTACAAGGAAAATTGGTTTGGCACCAAAGCAGAAGAGGTTCTTAAAAAGATGGGAAAAAAAGCTAAATCTATGCAGACAGTTAAGGAATTCTTACAAGTACAACCTCCTAGATTCAGTAGGCATTGCCTCTAAAAACACTGGTCCTTTCCAGCCCCCTCCAGGCCATCTCAAACTAGACCCAGGGGAAACAGACCACCCAGACTACAGTCTCTGTGTATGCAGAGATCTAAGCAATGGAATGCCCCCACCCCCAAAACAGGGAGTGGTAAGCCACCTCCCTACGGAAAAAACTCACAAGGAGGAAAACTTGCCCGTCATGCAAAAAACTGGATGTCCATCACAAAAAACCGATGGGTCCTCAACATTGTATCCCAGGGGTACAAATTTCACTTCCATTCTCTGCCAACCCCAAAAGGGTTTCCAGACCTTCCTCCAAACCAGTGGGCAAAGGCACAAAACCAAGTCCTATCCCTGCTCTCTATCAGGGCTATTCAACCGGTTCCAGCAGAACAGATAGGTCAAGGATTGTATTCCAGACTTTTCCTGGTAACCAGAAAAGAGGGCTCTTGGCACCCAATCCTGGATCTTTCAATTCTCAACATCTTCCTGGTGGTACCAAAATTCAAAATGCTTACCCTGCAACAGGTTCTACCTATGCGAGCCAAGGATGCCTGGTTAGTCACCCTAGACAAAAAAGAAGTCTATCTGCACATCACTATAAGGGAGTCATGCTGGAAATGTCTACGTTTCAGGCCCGGATCTATGCATTATCAGTTCTCTGCACTTCCCTTTGGCTTATCCACTGCTCCCAGAGTATTCACAAAATGCCTGGCTATAGCCATTGCTTACTGCGGGCAGAGAAATACCCAAATTTACCCGTACTTGGACGACTGCCTGATTCAGACAGACAGTTAGGAATTGCTGTTGCAGCACCTGACATTTGTAAAAAACCTTCTCACATCCCTGGGGTATGCAATCAATGAAAAGAAATCAAATCAAAACTGGTGCCCAGTCAGAAGATTGTATTTCCTGGTGCAAGCTTGAACACAGCATCCCAGATGGCATTCCTCACTTCAGAAAAACAAGTTTATCTGACAGCCTATTTCAGACAAATGGCCACCAGAACCCAGCTATCCACAAGGAAAATACTGCAGGCTGTAGGGTTCATGGCTTCATGAATCCTGTTAATTCCATATGCCAGACTGCATATGAGGAAACTTCAGTGGTACTTAAAGTCTTTGGTGCAAACATTCTCAGGACCTGGAAACCGTCATTCCTACCATACCCTGTCTAAGGACAGAGTTTCTTTGGTGGGCAGCAGCATGCAACCACAACAAGGGACTGCCCTTTACTCAACCCCATGCTGCCCAGACCCTAACCACAGACTCATCAGACTATGCCTGGGGAACACACATGGACGACAAATGCATTCAGGGCCACTGGACCCCAAGTTAAATTCATCTGCACATCAACCAAAAAGAGATGCTAGCTGTGCAGAATACCCTGACAGCTTTCAGATCCCTATTTTCTCCAGGACAACTACTAATAAAAACAGACAACACCACAGTTATGTGGTACATCAACAAGCAGGGGGGAGCCCACTCTGACCCACTCTGCAGGTTAGCCATGGCCCTGTGGAACATGGCCTTGGAAATGCAAGTCCATCTGCAAGCTCAATTCCTGCCAGGCAAACAAAACTCACTGGCAGACGACTTAAGCAAAAAATCTCTTAGACCCACTAGTGGTAATTAGAGTCCAGCACCTTCAACCTTCTGATTCAGAAATGGGGGACCCCAGAGGTGGACCTCTTTGCCTCCTCCTGCAATCACCAGTCCAGCAAATTCTGCATCAGGAACCCTCACAGCAGGGCCTGGAAAGTGGATGCCCAATCTTTTCAGTGGGCAAATCTCTTAATTTATGCCTTCCCACCTCTGCCCCTTCTTTCAAGAGTATTACTCAGAATAAGACAGGACAGACCAAGGACAGTTCTGATTGCCTGGACTGGCCACACCAGCACTGGTACCCACTCCTGCGCAGCCTGACATCGGTGCCACCCTGGCACCTACACCAGAACCCTACCCTGCTCTCTCAGCAGGAGGGACAGATTTTGCATCAGCAACTGCAAACCCTAAATCTTCCAGCCTGGCTTATCCCTTGAATCCTCCCCCAGCAACCCTAAGCAAGCAGGTGCTGGACATCATTCTGGAAGCCAGAAGACCCAGTACAAGAAAATCCTATGTGGATAAGTGGAAAAGGTACTGCTCCTGGAGTCTATCTAAAGGAAAGGTCACAACTCTGCCCTCCCTGCCTCTAATCCTGGATTAATTAGCAGATCTACTCCACAAAGGCCTGTTCTTCTCTTCAATTAAGATACATGCCTCAGCCATTTTGGCTCATTACAACACTAAGCCACCTCTCTTCTCGCACCCTCTTATCAAACCGTTCCTGAGAGGGGCAAACAACTTAAAGTCACCAAGGAGAGCACCCACCCCTGCTTGGGACCTTAACTTTGTACTGGAAAAGCTCACACTTCCCCCTTTTGAGCCTGCAGCGTCAGCAGAATTAAAATTCCTCTCTTGGAAAATAGCCTTGCTTCTGGCCATCACTTCAGCTAGAAGAGTGTCTGAGCTACAAGCACTTATGGCTATGGAACCCTTCATTATTTTACATGCTGACAGGGTTTCTCTCAGGACAAACTCTTCCTTTATGCCCAAAGTGGTGTCCAGTGTGGCTCTCAACCAGTCCATACATTTGCCAACCTTCTTCCCTTATCCTCAAAATAAAGGGGAAAGGATCCTGCACTCCATGGATGTGCACAGACAGCTCAGATTCTACCTTGATCGGACTGAGCCTTTCAGAAAATCAGACCAGTTACTAGTCAGCTTTGCAGCAGGAGCAGAGGGCAAGGCCATTGCAAAGCAAACAATTTCTAAATGGATAGCACATTGCATCCATTTCTGCTACAAGCACCATGAGAAACCAACCTCACAGGGGGTCAGAACACATTCCACTAGGGCTACATCTACCTCTACAGCATTTCTCAGTGGAGTCCCTACAAGGGACATCCTGGAAGCTGCTACCTGGAGTTCTGTACACACCTTCACCAAGCACTACCACTTGACTATCTTTTCCAAATCCAGGGCAGGTTTTGCAACAGCAGTCCTGCAAGGCATTTTAGTCAGCCCTAACTCTTCTTGACCCTTCTTCAGCTTTGGGAATCTACCCAAGTGTGATGACTGCAACAGTGAAACATGAAGAACATAGTACACTTGTGTACACTTACCAAAAATGTAGATGTTTGAGTGTATTCACTATTGCAGTCCTGGTTTCCCTCCCTCCAGCCCCCTGGTTTTTCTTTCTCTCTCTCTCTCCCTCTCTCTCTCTAAACTCTCTATGCCTTTTACCCCCACCCTTTCAGGGGTATTGGTGTTTACTTTTTACTGGTGGTGGTTCCCCCACCATAATTTAGCGCCCTATTTGAGGGAGCTCCTGACATTTGGGGCAAGAAAAACTGATGTAATGGCATCGGCTGCCTGTTTTTATACCCCTGACAACCTGACATCAGTCCTGGAGCAACAGTATCTGACACAGAAATACTAAGTCTCTGGTATTCGGGCTGAATGAGGGCTGCCTGCAGGCAGATAACCCAAGTGTGAATACTGCATCAGTGAATACACTCAAACATTTACATTTATGGTAAGTATACACAGCTGTACTTTCCCCCTTCTATTTTCACTAGCTATGGGCAATCACCACAAGTTACCCCACCAAGTGGACCTACAAACTCGGCAACAGGGATCCCTCCTGCACCCACAACTGTCTCTATTGCAACCAACTCTGTGGGTGATCAACTTTTGATCCCTTTTAGACAACACTACTCAGAAGACATGCTCTCTGTCCTGAAAGAGGCCAGGAAACCAACAACTAGAAAAAACTACTTGTCTAAATGGCAGAGATTCTTGAAATTATGTTCTTTGAGAAATAAGGACCCATTTTTAGCAGATTTTTCCCTGGTCCTGGACTATACCTTCAGACTCCTTAAGGAGGGACTAACTTACTCTTCTGTCAAAATCCATCTCAGCCATTTCTGCATGCTTGCCTTTACAGCTGCCTCTTCTCTCTAGACTGAATGTAAAACTTTTCCTGAGAGGGGTCTTACACATCAGACCACCTAGAAAGCCCATTCCTCCTCCCTGGGATCTCAACTTCATACTAGAAAAGCTTACCCTACCCCCTTTTGAGCCAGCCAGCACAACATTTCTGCAAATGTGCACATGGAAAGCCATCCTTTTAGTGGCCATCGCCTCTGCTAGAAGAGTGTCTGAATTAAGGCCCTGATGGCTTGCCCTTCTTGCACCACCTTCCGTAATGACAGGATTTCCTAAGCACTAACCCCTCCGTTATGTCCAGAGTAGTTAATGAGCTTTCCTTAAACCAGTCCATTCACCTAACCACCTTCTACCCCCATCCTCCTAACTCCATGGAGAGGAGCCTCCATTCCCTAGATATCTATAGGCAAATGAGATTCTACTTGGGCAACACCAAGTCTTTCAGAACATCTGAACAATTCTTCATCTCTTTCCATCCCAGGTCCTTGGGTAAGGCAGTCCCCAAACAAACTATTTGCTCCTGGATCAGAAAATCCATCCTTTTTTGCTACTCTCATCATCACAAACCATTGCCTCAAGGAGTGTGAGTGCATTCTACCAGAGGCATGGCTACCTCCAAGGCCTTTATGAAAGGACTAGACACAACTTCCATATTGGAGGCAGCCACCTGGTCCACAGTCCATACTTTCACCAAGCACTACAAACTGTACCAGGTCTCTAGGGCCAGAGCAGGGTTTGCCAGGGCAATCCTGCAAGGATTCCTAGAATCTTCCACCTCTGCCACCTCCAAACATTCCTCCTAGCTGTGGTACTCTTCCACTGTATGAATGCTGCAACATGGGAATAGAAGGACATAGAATAGTTGTGTAAAATCTTACCATAATCATAGATGTCCTTCTCTTCCATTTTGCAGTATTCCTTCCCACCCTCCATCTCCCTGATAGCCTCTATCTTCTCTAGGGTATACCCTCACTGCAGGCCACTCATTGCAGCCTTGCAAGGACATTTGCTTTTGCTTCTCCTTGGCCTTATAGTCTCTTCTCTGGGCTTCAAGTTCTGAGATATGTGCGTGCCGATGTCACATTTATACTCCAAGGTTTATGGCCCTACGTCTGATGTCCCATGCACCTACGGCAGCCAGGCTTAAGCTTTTGTATAAGGAGCCAACTGGTTGCCTGAGGGCTGGAAATCCAACAGTATGAATACTGCAACATGGAAGAGAAAAGACATCTATGGTTATGGTAAGATTTTACACAACTATTCTTTTACAGTTATACTTTCCTAGGCAGGATCTGGCTGAATTTGCCTTAACTCCGAAGATTTAGCTAGTCTGCATTATTTTCTTCATTATTTGCCAACTGAGTTAATTCTTATTCCTTTGTCTTGAGGATAATTTCAGGTGCTGTAACATAAGGCAAACTTGACCTGAGGTAACTCATCCTGTGCAAGGGGATTATAGGTAGGAGTAGCCTAAGAACTGGATTTCATGCCCTTTTCAATGCTGGGCCACTCAGTCTTTACAGAGAATACCACTGTGATATGGTATGTCAACAAGTAGGGGAGCACAAGGTCCTGTCTTCAGATTCTTCAGACTAGCTCTTCAGGTTTGAGATCTAGCTTTCAAGTATCAAGTGACTCTTCAGGCTGTTTACATTTCCTCAGAGCACAATCTAGTGGTAGATTGTCTGAGCACGTCCAGAACACAGGCTCATGAATGGATGCTTCACGGAGATGTGTTCCTGGACATAGTCCATCGGTGGGCTATTTCTGAGATCTTTAAATTTCCCCCTTTGAACAGGCAACTTCTTCTATTTTGTCCCAAGTCCTCTGACTTTAGAAAGTGGACGCCCTATCTTTTCCTTGGCAGGGAATGCTTTGGTATGCCTTTCCCCACTTCCTCTGCCACCGGTTCTGCTTAAAATCAGGCAGGACTCTCCCAAAATCTTGCTGGTGGCTCCCTTTTGACCGCAACAGCATTGGTTCCACATTTTTTTTTCTCTCTCACTTGGCCAGGGGCAATCACCCCAAGTTACCTCACTGCATGAATCTTCTCACAGAAAACAGGGTATCGCTTATCCCTTTTCTACACCTCTTTTCTGAGGATGTGCTGTGGGTTCTGTGGGAGGCTAGGAAACACAGTATCAGAATTCATACATGTCCAAATGGAAAAGATCGCCTGTCTGGCACCCCTCTTACAATCAGGATCCCCTATCCATGGAGATTCCGCTAGTTCTGTTATTTGTGTGATTTGCTCCATGCTAGGTTGGCATATTTTTCAGTTAAAGCCCACCTATCGGCAGTTTCTACTTGTCTGCCCTTAAGTCCTCATGTGGCCTCTGAAGTCGAGCAATGTTTTAAAGGCATCCTTCATATCTGGCCTTCCAGAAAGTTTATTCCGCCACCTTGGGACCTCAATTTTACACTTGAAAAATTGACCCATTTTCCTTTTGAGCCTGCTTTTTTAGCTTCCTTGCAACATTGTACTTGGAAGACTTATTTTGGCTCTTAGTTCAGCTAAGAGAATGTCTTAACATCAGACTCCTGTGGCTATTCCTCCTTTTAGTTTCAGAGACAGGGTGTTTCTTTGAACTAATCCTTCTTGTATGAGCAAGGTAGCCAATGAGTTGTCTGTTAATCAGTGCTCATCTTTCTTTCTCCGCAGTCTGCCATTGAGGAGGTTCTTTACACTTTGGATTTGCATAGGCATCTCTGGAATTTAGAAAACAAAGGTAATTTGCAAGTTTGAACAACATTTTATTTTTATCCCTGGGTTTTGGGTTTGGCTATTTAAATTACTGTTAGATCTTTAAGGCCACTTTCTTTTGTTCTTTTCATGGGAAATGTCTTGCTTCTTCTTTAAAGGCACATTCTGCTAGGGTGGTTCATAGGTTCATAGGTTCATACTAGGCTATCTGCCCGAGGGCATTTACAAGCCTAGCCCATCGTTTTGTGGCTTACGCCACCCCTTTAGTATGGGGAACTATACCCATTATTTTGCTGTGCCTCTGTCGAGCAGTGACACTGAGGTAATCCCTGGGGTATATCTGCGATCTCCCATCCATTGGTCAAGATTTCTCTTGAACAAGGCCAGCGAGGTGCTCTGCCTCACATGTACTGGGATTTTGTTCCACAGCATAGGGAGTCTTTGGGTGATGAATCTATCCTCCAGCACGTCCTATTAATAGCCGTGTCGAGGTTTAAGTCTCCGCCCTTGTGGCTCTGATGGATCTAGATTTTTGAGGTGAAGCATATTCATCAAATCTGGGTTTGACATGGCCTTGTATGTTAGGCAAAGGTCACCTCTGAGCAAGCGGTGGCGACTGAATAGAGCTGGAGTTCTTTCAGTCGGGCAGCATAGGACAGATTTTTGAGACCCTTTATCCTTTTGGTGAGGAACTTTTGTGGCCTCTCCAGCTGCTGCAAGTGTCGGGTCAGATACATTCCGAATGGGGCATTGTACTCAATCATTGGTCTGATGAGTGATGAGTAAAGGGAGACTATGACCTCCTTGATCTAGATGAGAATCCCTTCATGATAAGGTGGGCAATGTAGAAGGTCTTCCTAACTACTTTAGCTACATGGGTGTCGAATGACAGACTACTATCAACCTGGGTCCCCAGGTCCCTGATAACTACTTCTGTGCTCAGTGGATTGCCACCTATTTGGTAGCTAGGGGTAACCTTGTTTTTCCCGAAGGGTATGACTATGCATTTTGGCATTTAACTTTAGGCCATGGCTCTGGCACCAGTTATCCGTTTCTGTGAGACCCTTCTGAAGGATATCTGTGTCAGATGTGTTTTCTACTATGGCGCCCAGTTTGCAGTCATCTGCAAACTTTGTCAGCCATAACCCTCCTGTGTTTGCTTGTACTGAAAAGTAGATGCCAAACAAGAGTGGGCCCAGGACTGAGCCCTGTGGGACACCACTTGTGACAGGCTTTGAGTCTGACATGGCGCCAGCAACTCTGACCCTGTGGGTTCTGTCACTCAGCCAGTTTGCAACCCATCTTGTGATGTATGGGTTAACATTTAAGCTGATGAGTTTTTCAATGATACCCGAGTGGGGTATTGTATCAAGGCCTTAGCCAGATCGAGGTAGGCTGTATGGACTGCCTTTCCTCATCAATGGCTTTGGTGACTGTTTCAAAAGTCAACCAAGTTTAAAAGGCATGATCTGCCTTTGACAAAGCCAAACTGGGTTGGATCCAAAGTCTGCAAATTCCCTATGTCTTTATTTATGAGGTCCATTATGATCCTCTCCATGGCTTTGCAGATAAGGCTTGTCAAGCTAATGGGCGGTAATTTCCAGGGTCGGTGGAGGCACCGCCTTTGTTAAGTGGGACCACAGTTGCAGTGCGCCACTCCTGGTATGTATCCAGAGGTAAGACTTTGATTAAACAGCTGTCCTAGCTGTGGGTTTAATTCCTCATTGAGTTCATGGAGCACACAGCCGGGGACACCATCAGGTCCCATGGATGCTGTGTTTTTGCTTTGGAGTGTGCAGTTCTCATTTGGGCGCTGGGTATGTCTGGGGGGCGGCAATCGTTTGATATAGATTGCTCTCCTTTTGGGGGGGAGGGGAGAAGTTTGCACTGAACCTGTCAGCCAGTATGTTGGCAATGTCTGTAGGATCAGTAATCTTCACATCATTTTGAACTAGTTCTGAGCATATCTGGGAGTTTCCTCCCAGGTTTCTAACATAGCTAAAGAAGGCCTTATGATTGTCTTTTGAGTCTTTAGCTATTTTTCTCTCGAAATTTGCTTTGGATGATTTTATGAGAGCTCTTAGTTTTTACTTATAGTGATCAAGGGTGTCTTACCTTTTAAGGATTTTGCTCTATCTTGTAGTAGCTTCCTCCTTTTGTTGTAGAGTTTGTTTATGGCTGGAGTCCACCAGACTGGACGCTTTCCTTTGGTACAAAGAGTCTTTGTTTTGCTTGGGATTGCCTTATCCATGCAGTCCTGCAGGTGCTGGTAGAAGGCATTTGTAAGTGATTCAGCGGCTTGAGTACTGTTTTCCGCCGGCTCGGGGGCCTTAAAGGAGACCACACTAGTCTTTAGAAGTGTGAAGTCGGCTTTTGAGAAGTTCTTTACTGTGGTCTTTTTTATTTCAGGTGGGGGTGGGATGAGGACCTCCAGCGAGATTAGTCTGTGATCTGATCTCACCAGTGAGGGGTATACTTCTGGTGTTGAACATTGTGCTCCCATGTTCGTGATGATGAGATCAAGTATGTTATCTCCTCTTGTGGGGATGGTGACTAGTTGTTCCATGGCATTTGAGTTTATGAATTCCAGGAACCTTTGGGCTAGGGTGTTTGGGCTTGAGTAGTGTTCCCAGTCTATATTAGGGTAATTGAAGTCACCTAGTATGATGGTGTTTGGTGATACATTTATCCCCTCTAGTGTTTTCAGGAAGGCCATGTGAGGTTCCTGAGTTTGTGAGGGTGGCCTGTAACATGCTACAATTTGCAGAGCAGTCTTGCCTATGGTTAATTGCACCTGGATGGTCTCCGATGCATCGTGCGTTGCCACCAGTCTTGAGGTGTGGGTGTCCTTGATGAATATGGATACCCCCCTCCTTTCTTGGTATTTTCCGGATTTTGGGGCCGGAACGCATGATATGAGGTAAAACCTGATAGCGCTGGGGTGCTCTCAGGAGCCTTGAACCAGGTTTCTGTCACAGCACAGACATCGATGTTCTCCATACTGAGAAGGGCCTCGAGTGCGTGCATTTTGAGATTTAGACTTCTGGCATTGAGCAGCATTACCCTTAGTTTTTTTCCTTTTTTGTGTTCTAGGGTGGTAGGTTTAGAAGTTACCTCCTCTGGTGCCTTTTTCAAGGGTTTGGATACCAACTCCATCCTTGAAACTGATACTTGGTCCTCTGTTCATATTTTCACTAAACATTATAAATTCAATGTTATTTCCAGGGCTAGGGCAGGTTCGGGGCCAGGGCTGTCCTGCTTGGGTTTGTAAAGAGTTTTTCTAGGCTTTTCTCCCACCAGGCTGTTTCTTAGCTCTTTTACTCTCCCTTATGTAAAGCATACTGCAACAGTGATTTGGAAGGACATAGTGCAGTTATGTAGAATCTTACCATAACAGTAGATTTCCTTCTCCTCAATGTTGCAGTATTCAGTCAGACAACCCCCGCCCCCCTTCTGTTATAGCTCTTGCCTTGTATTTTTGTTGCCCTCCTGGCCAAGGGGTCATTATTTTCCTTCTGCATATACAGGTTCTCTTTTGTCCCTGAAGGTGTTCTTTTCCTCCTAGGGTGTTTCAGTTATGAGTGTTTGCGTATTTAGTCACCGTTACACCCAAGTCCTTATGCGTGTAGCATATATGTGACTTTGAGTGGCTGTAAGACCTAAAGGCTTTGGTATACTGAATGGTCATTGGGCTATCCTTTGCAGGCGATCCCTTATGTAAAGAATACTGCAAGAGTGAAGAAAAGGATATCTACTGTTGTGGTAAGTATTAACTTCAACTTTTGTCTGGCTCGACGGTGCACTTGAATGGAAACTGAGCTAATGATGAGTAGAGTTATCCCTGTCTGAAAAAATCAGTTGTAGAGAACTGTGGATTACTGAGGGCTCAGTTTTCTTGGTATTGTTTAATGTTGAGTTTTTTTTTCTTTTTGCTTAGTAGGCCACACTACATAGTGTGTTTTTTCCTTTCCTTTCCTTTTTTTTTTTTTTTGCAGGATGGAGATGTGATAAGAGCAGGGACAACCAACACAGACTCTAAGTGCAAGTATAAGGACTCACCTGCACATTTTCGGTTATGCATGGGTATGTTGAGATTACAGCTTTTTACCACTCCAGACCAAATTCTCTGAGATGTCTACCTAGTTAGTGTATTTTTGATTTCAGTGTGACTACTTTTTATTATTTTATTAAAGCAAGTTTTTTTTTTGTAGCTTGAATAGAATATTGAAAGGAAAAGAAGCTGAGCTGAAGATGTCTTGGTAAGCCTGCCTTGAAAAGTCCAGTGTAGGAAAACTGGAACATGGTGGGCAAAGTAGTTTAATCTCAAGGTAAATGTTTTCTATTGTAGACTGTACTGCACAAATATATTCTTAGCCTTGTCTGTAGGGGAAAATGGTTAAGACAGAAATGTGTCCATGGGCTTACAGTGCTGACCTTGTGTGCTCATGTATTGGGTAAGCTATAGGACCGGGGTGCTAATAAGTTGTGCCCTAGGGTCTTAAAGATGTCTTTGCTCAGTGGGTGCATTCTTTGAGTCAATGAAGCCTTTTGATCTTGTTTCCATTAACATTAGAAGTTATGGGTCTGAAGTAGTTAACTTCATTTGGTCTTCAACCTGTGGGTACTGGATCAGTATCGGATCCAAGCCGGCAAGTTCACTAGCATCTGCTCCGAGCTCCAAGCTCCTCCCCTTACCCACAATACACCTCCAATACCTTCCAACCCCCAGATCTCGTTTACTGCATCTTGCTTGAAGCATCGTGATCCTGAACTCTGAGTTTGTGAGTTGGGTTTTTGATAAGTAAGTAGTTTTTTCATAGTTTGAGTGTTAGCTGTTAGTGTAGGTTCCCACTCCTCCTCCCCTCACTGGTGCATCGTGTTTTAGGGCTTTTTCTGTAGTCTATCAGTGTTAGTGTGTTGCTTCCCTTCCCCCCTCAGCTTTCTGTGTGCCTTTGAGTGTGTGGTGAGTGGGTTTGAGTAGGAAATAGTTTGTTTTTCTCTTTTTTTCCTTTTCTTGTTGTGTGAGCTGTTTTCTTCTATAGAGACATGGCTGACTCCAAGCCAGTCTTTAAGAGGTGCACTGAGTGTGACTACAAATTGTCACCAGCCGATGGCCACACACTTTGCATTATGTGCTTGGGTGTAGCGCATTTAAGTACAGACTGTACCATTTGTGTGGGTTTGAATCCCCGTGCTATTAAGGATAGACTGGCTAAGTTGGCCCTGAAAGGCCATCTACCCACTACTGAGGCAACTGCCCCTTCCACTGCTTTGGTCACAGTGGCTGCTGTAGTTGCCTCTCCTTACTCTCTTGTCTTTTCTTCTCCTCCCTCCCAGGCTGGGACTCAACCTCCCATTTCTAAGCCTGTGGAAGTGGAGCCCAGAAGAGGCAGAGAGGAGGAGAGAGAGCACAGGCCAGAAAAACGTAAAAGGTCCCCAGACCTTTCTGCTTCTACTCCCACCAAGAGTCAGTCTAGGATCCGTGACTCCACTTGGCTCCAATCTCAGGGATTTTCCCCAGAGCTGGAGGAGCCACAACCACCATCTAGGGCCTCAGTTTCTCGACCAGGTCGAAGTCCGTGGCCTCGTAGAGGTCCACCCGAAGCTTATCTGAAGTCGACATGGATAAAATGATGAGGAGGTTTATTCGTACTCATATTCAGATGGGAGTCTTGCCAGTCCCCTCCCCCTCTGAAGGGGGAAGCTTGCTTCCTTTCTTCACACCCATTTCTCCTTCTCTGATCTGTCCACCGGGTTCAGAGTACTTGGATCCAAGGATGGCCTTAGTCAGGGGGTCAGCGCCAACGGTACCTGTCTCATTGATGCCAGCAGCTGCTTGGAGCATGTCTAATCTGACCAGTTCAGATCCGAGTGGCTCTCTGAGCCGGAGCCTGGGTGTCACATCCAAGGGAGCGGAACTTTTTCCATTGGCTCTGATGTTGTCGGGCCAAGACCCCCCCCTCGGAGCCCTGTCCACTTCAGGCCCAACTCCGATTCTCTTGTCAGATCCGGGAAGAGTGGTTTCCTTAATGGTGGCCCAGGGGGCTCGTTCTCCCTCAGCGTTCATGGTATAAAGGGTTCTCTCCACTGGATCGAGACCCTTGACTATTTCCTCTGACTCCGCCCCAACTCCCTCTGCTCTGTCTATGAATCTCATCATTTTACCAGGGGGACAGCCCGTGCTCGATGATCCTCAGGTGGTTCCCCATGAGGAACAAGTGGCTTGCGAGTTCCCCCTGGAGAGCCCCACCAGAGACGTGCCTTGCAAACATACGTGTAAGAGGAGGCACTTGGATTCTCCCGAGTCCCTCACCAAGGACACAGATTTGAATGATGGGGAAGGCTCTCCCAGATCACCTCCCGAGGATGTCTCCTTTGGAGGCATCATGGAAATCCTACACCAGCGGGGAGGTTGGTCCACCCCCAAACTTTCCTCTAATGAATCTGTGTTCCTGGAGGCTTTTGGCATGGGCCCATCTCCTTCCTGGGTGTCCCCTCCCCAGATCCTCTGGTAGACCTGGTCACCTCGTGGGCCTGGAAGGAGCCAGACACCATGGAACCAATCCCAAAATGTCCAGACAAAATCTTGAGTCCACTCTCAGATAGACCAGCATGGAACAAAGGCTCCTCTGTAGACACTATGGTGGTAGCAGCAGCCACTAAAAAGGAACTAGCCCAGGAGAATTCCTCAGTTCATCCCCCCGACCAAGAGTCCCAGATGATGGGCTGCTTAGGGAAGCGGGTTTATGTGCCAGCGAACTTTTCCATCAGGGCACTGAACTACCTGGCCCACGTTACTAGACTACAGTGCAACCTGGTCAAGGAAATGGCCAAGTCTCCCCCTAAGTCCATGTCGCAGGAGGACAAAGACACATTCTCCATGAGGATGGCCACTTTAAAAGCAGTTTCCAATATGTCCATGTGACTCCTTTCACATGCTACTGAAGGAGTGGTTAGGGCAGCTGGGTCAGGCGTGTCCATTAGGCGCAATGCCTGGCTCAAATCATCAGTTTTCGGAACATTTCAAGGCGTCTTTTGCCAACCCCCCCCATGACGGCTCTACCCTTTTTGGTAAGACTGTCAAGAAACTTTGGTCCAGAGTGAGAAAGATGGGAATATGCCATTGGAATCCGCTTCTCGAACCCTAAAAGATCCTTTTCCTGGAATCAGTGAGGGCAAAAGAAGATGTGGCTCCGGAAGTCTCAGTATTCCCAGGACACTCAGGGCTTTTCTTCCCCCAGAGGTAGAGGGGGACAGGATAGACGCTGACCAGAGGCAGAGGGGGTCCGAGGAATTTGGGCCTCAAGAACCATTCTCGGACAGGCCTGGGCAGCAACCCTGAGGGGTTTTCTACTCTGGAGGCAGTCAGGGGTTGATTGTCATTGCAACTGGTGGCATGGGAGTCCATAACATCAGACCGCTGGGTGCTTCAGATCATATCCAGAGGATACTCAGTCTCTTTTGTGGTTCCTTCCAAACCTCCCAAACACTGCCCGGACATACCACCCATGCAAAGGGAGGCAGCAGCACAGGAAATTTCCAAGCTGCTAGAGAAATGAGCCATCGAACCTGTCCCCCCAGATCAGCCCATATCGGGCATCTACTCCAGGTTCTTTTTGGTGCCAAAGAAAATGGGGAGCTTAAGGCCCATTCTGGACCTACCTACCCTAAACCTGTCAGTTGCCAAAGAAATATTCCGTTATGCCATACCTGCAAGAGAGAGAGACCGGATGTGCTCTTTAGACCTCCAGGATGCCTACTATCACATAAAGATGCACAGAAGCTCCAGGAGGTTCCTCTGCTTCCGGCTAGGAGTCGATCATTACCAATTTTGAGCCCTAACCTTTGATCTCACCACAGCCCCCAGGGTGTTCACCATAGTGATGCCGGTAGTAGCGGCCTGTACCTGGATGATTGACTCCTCACTGCTCCCACCAGGCATCTACTTGGTCAAAACAGGGATTATTTCCTAAAGCTTGCACTTCACTTGGGGATTACAATCAACACATCCAAATCTCTTCTAGATCCTGTCCAGGTGATAGACTACATTGGGGCTCGGATAGACACACAAAAGTACAAAATCTTTCTGACCACAGAGAGAGTTCAAAACCTAAGGATGCATGATCTTCGTGTATCACTGTTGCATTCATCACACTTGGGTTATCTGCCTGCAGGTAGCCGTCAGTCAGCCCGAATACCAGAGACTTAGTATTTCTGCATCGGTTGCTGTCACTCCAGGACTGACGTCAGGTCATCAGGGGTATAAAAACAGGCAGCTGATGCCATTACATCCGTCTTTCTTGCCAAGGAGCCCGAAGCAGAAGCAGTTCGCAAGTGCATGTCGGCCGCTACTGGAATTTTCGTTTACGAATTGAATAATCCTGAAGTCTTCTAAAGCTAAGTACCACATTGGGGATCCTTTTTTCTTGCTCTAACCGATGTCAGAAAAAGTTAACAATTGTCATGCCTGTGGAAAGCAAATACCACACAGATTTTCATTCTTACTGCATCACCTGTTTTGGCCCAGACCACGATGTACCTCGCTGTCGGTTTTGTGCTTTGTTAAATGCCCCAACCATTCATCATTGGGCTCTCATTGTCACTAAATTCTTTCGCTGTTGATCTCCGTATTCTTAAATGGCTTCGGTAAGCCATCCAACTACGGATATTCTGAAAAAAATGTAAGGATAAAGACAGAGACAGACTGCATAGGTCCAAAGCTGCCGATGACTCTTCCATTAAGCTAGTTGCCAGTTCACCGGTACTCAGGTGCTTTTGCAGCCCCTGATGCCCACTTCAGTGGATTCGCAGGCCTCTACCAAGAACCATTCAGAGTCCAGTATGCTACGAGACTCTTCTTTGGCTATGGAGCCTGTGGATGTCTCTACCTTGGATGGGTCCAGAGTTGCTGTGCAGGCACTGGATTCTGAGGCAGTTCTTCTCACTACCAATGTTCGACTCAAACTGACGAGTTTTTTTATCTAAAACTACCGTGTTTCTTAGGCCAAGAGTATGCGCTACGCCTAGAAAACCGACAACAAAAGCACATGCACCTGCTCCCATGCCACAATGGCAAATGCTTAGAATGGCAGAATACCTTATTATGCTGATTAGGGGAAGTCAGCCTTCCCCTGTTAAGAGGAAAAGAGACCAGTCCCCTGCAGCTTCAACAGACCAGGAGTCCAATGACTCTGAGGTGTCTGATTATGAAGACATGCCCTTATCTGCTTATGAAGATTCAGATGCAGAGGAATCCAGTCCCTCTGCCTTCCCTCCAGAGGATTTTTCTTTTGATGAAACCTTACATACTTTAAGAGAGCATTTCCACTGGGAATGCCAAGACTATCCTCTGACCAAAAAGAGACTTGGAGAATTCATAGATTTGCCACAGCACAGGCCTTTAGCAATACCCCCTGCCCTGGAAGTTGTTGATGATATTTTCACGGAATCCAGTCTTACTCCTGATACTTTACCTTCTGCCTCTAGAAAACCAGACAGGTACTACAGACTACCTGACACTCACAAATTTATTTTCAAGAATCCTACTGCTGACCCAGAGATCATTTCCCAGGGGCCTAAAGGTATCAAGGCAACTACAGCCAAGAATCCCACACCTTCGGACAGGATTCCAGAGCTTTGGACAGATGGGTTAAGAAGGTATATACCTCTGCAACTCTTGCTATTAGGGCATTGAATTGTCAGTTTCACATACTAAAGTACCAGCAACATATTATGGAACTTATTAAACAAAAAGTGGCAACCTTTACAGACTGTGCAGAAAATGAAGAATTGCAGGAGCTTATGTACTCTGCAAGCCAAGTCAGCAAGCATACTTTGCAGTGTGGCTTTGAAGCCCTAGAAACATTTTGCCGGGCAGCAGTCACTGGTTCTGTACTGAGAAGACATGCTTGGCTCAAGGAGCAGACCTTGCCAGACCATGTCAGATCAAAGTTACTAGACACTCCTTTGAACAAGGACAGTTTGTTTGGCACCAGAGCAGAAGAGGTTCTTAAAAAGATGGAAGAAAAAGCTAAGTCTATGCAGACTGTTAAAAAAATCTTACAAGTGCAACCTCCTAGATTCAGTAGGCATTGCCCCTCCAAACACTGGTCCTTTCCAGCCCCCTCCAGGCCATCTCAGACCCGACCCAGGGGAAACAGACCACCCAAACTACAGTCTCAGGGTATGCAGAGATCTAAGCAATGGAGTGCCCGCACCCCCAAAGCAGGGAGTGGTAAGCCACCTCCTTACAGAAAATAAATCACAATGACTTCTCTGCTGCACTCTCCACCTCTGCCCAATTGCTTGTGCCCCTAGGAGGAAAACTTGCCCTTCATGCAAAAAAAATGGATGTCCATCATAAAAGACCGATGGGTCCTCAACATTGTATCCCAGGGGTACAAATTTTACTTCCACTCACTGCCAACCCAAAGAGGGTTCTCAGACCTTCCTCCAAACCAGTGGTCAGAGGCACAAAACCAAGTCCTATCCCTGCTCTCCATTAGAGCTATTCAGCTGGTTCCAGTGGAACAGATAGATCAAGGATTCTATTCCAGACTCTTCCTAGTACCCAGAAAAGAGGGCTCGTGGCGCCCAATCCCAGATCTTTCAATTCTCAACACCTTCCTGGTGGTACCAAAATTCAAAATGCTTACGCTGCAACAGCTTCTACCTATGCTAGCCAAGGATGCCTGGTTAGTCACCCTAGACTTAAAAGAAGCCTATCTACACATCCCTATAAGAGAGTCATGCAGGAAGTACCTACGTTTCAGGGCCGGATCTATGCATTATCAATTCTCTGCACTTCCCTTTGGCTTGCTCCCACAGCATTCACAAAATGCCTAGCTCCAGCCAGTGCATACTGCAGGCAGAGAAATATCCAAATTTAACCGTACTTGGACGAATGCCTGATTCAGGTTGACAGTCAGGAATTGCTGTTGCAGCACCTGACATTTGTGAAAAACCTTCTCACTTCCCTGGGGTACACCATCAACGAAAATAAATCAAAACTGGTACCCATTCAAAAGATTGTATTCCTGGGAGCAAGCTTGAACAGAACATCCCAGATGGCATTCCTCACTTTAGAAAGACAAGTCTATCTGACAGCCAACTTCAAACAAATGGCCACCAGAACCCAGCTATCCACAAGGAAAATACTGCAGGCCCTAGGATTCATGGCCTCATGTATACTGCTAATTGCATATGCAAGACTGCATATGAGGAAATTTCAATGGTACTTAAAGTCTTTGGTGCCAACATTCTCAGGACCTGGAAACTATCATTCCTACCATACCCTGTCTAAGGACAGAGTTTCTTTGGTGGGCAGCAGCATGCAACCACAACAAGGGACTGCCCTTTATTCAACCCCATACCACCCAGACCCTAACCACAGATGCATCAGACTATGCCTGGGGAGCACACATGGATGGCAAATGCATTCAGGGCCACTGAAGCCCAAGTCAAATTCATCTGCACATCAACCAAAAAAGATGCTAGCTGTGCAGAATGCCCTGACAGCTTTCAGATCCCTACTCTTTCCAGGACAACTGCTAATAAAAACAGACAGCACCACAGTTATGTGGTACATCAACAAGCAGGAGGGAACCCATTCCTACCCACTTTGCAGGTTGGCCATGGCCCTGTGGAATACGGTCTTGGACATGCAAGTCCATCTGCAAGCTCAATTCCTGCCAGACAAACAAAATTCACTGGCAGACAACTTAAGCAGAAATCTCCTAGACCCACACAAGTGGCAGTTAGAGCCCAGCACTTTCAACCTTCTGATTTCAGAAATAGCGGTCCCCAGAGGTGGACCTTTTTGCCTCCCCCTACAACCAACAGCTCAGCAGATCCTGCACCAGGAACCCTCACAGAAAGGCCTGGAAAGTGGATGCCCTATCCTTTCAGTGGGTAAATCTCTCAATTTATGCATTACCACCTCTGCCCCTTCTCCCAAGAATATTACTCAATATAAGATAGGACAGACCGAGGACAATTCTAATTGCCCCAGACTGGCCACACCAGCACTGGTACCCACTCCTGCGCAGCCTGACATTGGTGCCACCATGGTACCTACACCAGAACCCTACTCTGCTACCTCAGCAGGAGGGGTA
Organism: Protopterus annectens; assembly: GCF_019279795.1. Taxonomy (NCBI): domain Eukaryota; kingdom Metazoa; phylum Chordata; order Ceratodontiformes; family Protopteridae; genus Protopterus; species Protopterus annectens. The sequence continues at coordinate 26,728,649 of NC_056738.1, read as the reverse complement.
GATTTTTAAGAATAAGGGTGATGTGCAGAGCTGTAGTAACTACAGAGGGATTAAATTGATCAGTCACAGCATGAAGTTATGGGAAAGAGTAGTGGAAGCTAGGTTAAGAAGGGACGTGATGATTAGTGATCAGCAGTATGGTTTCATGCCAGGAAAGAGCACTACAGATGCGATGTTTGCTCTGAGAGTGTTGATGGAGAAATACAGAGAAGGTCAAAAGGAGAGTTGCATTGTGGTTTTGTAGACATAGAGAAAGCATATGACAGGGTGCCTAGAGAGGAGTTGTGGTATTGTATGAGGAAGTTGGGAGTGTCAGAGAAGTATGTAAGAGTGGTACAGGATATGTACGAGGGTAGTGTGACAGCGGTGAGGTCTGCTGTGGGAGTGACAGATGCATTTAAGGTGAAGGTGGGGTTACATCAAGGATCAGCTCTGAGCCCTTTCTTATTTGCAATGGTGATGGACAGGTTGACAGACGAGATCAGACAGGAGTCCCCGTGGACTATGATGTTTGCAGATGACATTGTGAGATGTAGTGAGGGTAGGGAACAGGTGGAGGAGACTCTGAAGAGATGGAGATATGCTCTAGAGAGAAGAGGAATGAAGGTTAGCAGGACTAAGACAGAATATATGTGTGTAAATGAGAGGGAGGGTAGAGGAATGGTGAGGATGCAAGGAGTAGAGATGGTGAAGGTGGATGAGTTTAAATACTTGCGATCAATAGTTCAGAGTAATGGTGAGTGTGGAAAATAGGTGAAGAAGAGAGTACAGGCAGGATGGAGTGGGTGGAGAAGAGTGTCAGGAGTTATTTGTGACAGACGGGTACCAGTAAGAGTGAAAGGAAAGGTCTACAAGGGGGTAGTGAGACCAGCTATGTTATATGGATTGGAGACAGTGGCATTGACAAAAAGGCAGGAGTTAGAGCTGGATGTAGCAGAGTTAAAGATGTTAAGATTTGCACTGGGTGTGATGAGGGTGGACAGGATCAGGAATAAGTATATTAGAGGGTCAGCCCAGGTTGGAAGGTTTGGAGACAAAGCCAGAGAGGGAAGATTACGTTGGTTTGGACATGTGCTGAGGAGGGATGCTGAGTATATTAGGAAAAAGATGTTAAGGATGAAGCTACCAGGTAACAGGAAAAGAGGAATGCCTAAGATAAGGTTTATGGATGTGGTGAGAGAGGACATGCAGGTGGTTGGTGTAACGGAGCAAGAGGCAGAGGACAGGAAGAAATGGAAACAGATAATCCGCTGTGGCGATCCCTAACGGGAAAAGCTGAAAGAAGATGATGATAAACTGCAAACCCTAAATCTTGCAGCCTGGCTTATCCCTTGAATCCTACCCCAACAGCTCTAAGCAAACAGGTGCTTGACATCATTGTTGAAGCCAGAAGACCCAGTACAAGGAAATCCTATGTGGATAAGTGGAAAAGGTACTGTTCCTGGAGTCTATCTAAAGGAGAGGACACAAGTCTGCCCTCCTTACCTTTAATCCTGGATTACTCAGCAGCTCTACTCCACAAAGGCCTGTCCTTCTCTTCCATTAAGATACATGCCTCAGCCATTTTGGCTTATTGCAACACTGAGCCACCTATCTTCTCACAACCTCTTATCAAACAGTTCCTGAGAGGGGCAAACAACTTAAGGCCACCAAGGAGAGCATCCACCCCTGCTTGGGACCTTAACATTTAACTGGAAAAGCTCACACTTCCACCCTTTGAGCCTGCAGCCTCAGCAGACTAAAATTCCTCTCTTGGAAAACAGCATTGCTTCTAGCCATCGCTTCAGCTAGAAGAGTGTCTGAATTGCAAGCACTTATGGTTGTGGAACCCTTCATTATTTTCCATGCTGACAGGGCCTCTCTCAGGACAAACCCTTCCCTTATGCCTAAAGTGGTGTCCAGTGTGGCTCCCAATCAATCTATACATTTGCCCACCTTTTTTCCCTAATCCTCAAAATAAAGGGTAAAGGATCCTGCACTCCTTGGATGTGCACAGACAGCTCAGATTTTACCTGGATAGGACTAGGCCCTTCAGAAAATCAGACCAGTTACTAGTCAGCTTTGCAACAGGGGCAAAGGGCAAGGCCATTTCTAAGCAAACAATATCAAAATGGATAGCACATTGCATCCATTTCTCCTACAAGCACCATGGGAAACCAACCCCGCATGGGTGCAGAACACATTCCAGTAGGGTAACATCTACCTCTACAGCATTTCTCAGCAGAGTCCCTACCAGGGATATCCTGGAAGCTGCTACCTAGAGTTCAGTACACACTTTCACCAAGCACTACCATTTGCCTATCTTCTCCAAATCCAGGGCAGGCTTTGCAACGGCAGTCCTGCAGGGCATTCTAGCCAGCCCTAACTCTTATTGACTGCCTCCACCCTTCTTCATCTTTTGGAATCCACCCAAGTGTGATAACTGCAACAGTGAAACACGAAGAACATAGTACAGTTGTGTTCACTTACTATAAATGTAGATGTTCGAGTGTATTCACTGTTGCAGTCCTGGTTTCCCTCCCTCCCTCCAACCCCCTGTTTTCTCTCTCTCTCTCTCTCTCTCTCTCTCTCTGTAATCTCTCTGTGTATTTTACTCCACCCTTTCTGGGGTATTGGTATTTACTTTTTACTGGTGGTGTTTTCCTCCACCACAACTTAGCTCCCAATGGAGGGCTCCTGACATTTGGGGCAAGAAAAACTGATGTAAAGGTGTTGGCTGCCTGTTTTTATACCCCTGATAACCCGACGTCAGTCCTGGAGCGACAGCAACCGATGCAGAAATACTAAGTCCCTGGTATTCGGACCGACTGAAAGCTACCTGCAGGCAGATAACCAAAGTGTGATGACTGCAACAGTGAATACACTCGAACATCTTCATTTATGGTAAGTGTACACAACTGTACTTTTCCCTGATCTACTGTTCTCATCTTCCCTTGGCAGAATCAGTTTTGTGGGCCCTAGGTTCAATGGCAGCAACCATAATGCTTCTTCCATGCACCCGGTTACACATGCGAGTACTACAGTGGACTCTAGCGGTGGAGTGATCCCTGTTGGATCTTCCGTTATCGTATCCAATACACCTCAGTCAAGTCTGCAGGTCGTCCCTTCTTTGGTGGAAATCCTGGAGGGGCGACCTTTTGTTCAAGCTCCTGTCCAAGCCACAGTGACCACGGATGCCTCCCAACTTGGGTGGGGGGGCATTGTTTGGGCAGGACAGTCCAAGGCCTGTGGTCCCCTGTTGAGACCAGTTTGCATATAAACGTTCTGGAGATGAGGGCGGTCCTTTTGGCGTTGCAGGCCTTTTATGCCTTTCTTCCTCTGGGAACCATTGCAATTCAATCAGACAACATGTTGGTCTGGTATATCAACAAACAGGGAGGGACCAGATCTTACCCCCTTTGTCGTGAGGCCATGAGAGTTTGGGAATGGGTGATCTCCACCGGTCTCTTTCTATAGCAACACACATTCCGGGATGGTCCAACATCCTAACAGACAGGTTAAGTTGAACTATACTGATGCCTTTCGAGTGGTCTCTGAATCCTTCAGTAGCGGAGCAGATCTTTCTGGAGTGGGGTCAGCCTTGCTACGATCTCTTCGTATCTCTTTCCAATGTGAAGTGCAGAGAGTTCTTTGCTCTGAACCCCCAGCCGGGGGAGTCCCCCAGAGATGTTCTAGTCCATGCTTGGCCTCCTGGTCTTCTGTGTGCTTACCCTCCAGTACCTCTTATTCTGAGCTTTCTACAGAAAGCTTGTCGACTGGGGAGCAAAGTGATCCTCATTGCCCCATTTTGGCCTCGCCAGTTATGGTTTCCCTTCATTTGGTCTCATCTTCTGGCTCCACCTTGGATCTTGGATCTTGGATCCCATTCAGGATCATATTTCACACCCCTCAGGGGTTCTTCATCTGAGCCTGGACAGTTTGAAGCTCATGGATTGGCTGCTCCAGTTCCCCTAATTGCTAGAACTCCTGGATTATCCTCTTCAGTCAGGTCTATTCTGGTGGCAGCTCACAAATCTTCCACCAGGATGATTTACTGCAGCAAATGGAAATGTTTTTCCTTTTGGGCTTCTCAAAGGAGTTTAGATGCTTTCACGGCTCCTGTTTCTGCCATTCTCGACTTCCTAGCAAATATTTTTCAACAAGGAACAAGCTCTTCTACTATCAAAGTTCAGTTAGCTGCCATCTCTTATTTTCATATGGGTGAGAATTCTGCTTCTCTAGCCTCCTCCAGACTGTGTAAAGCCTTTATTAAAGGTAGTTTCCTATTACACCCCAGATCAAGGATCCTTTTCCTCCATGGGACCTTACTGTGGTTCTTCAAGCTAAGGTTGCTCAACCATTTGAAGCTGCAGCAACCACGGATCTTAAGTTTTTGTCTTGGAAAACAGCATTTCTAGTGCTAAAAGGGTTTCAGAACTGCAAACTTTGCCTATTAAAGTTCCATATATGATTTTCCATAAGGATAGGGTTTCCCTTCGTACCAATTCGTTCTTTCTTCCCAAGGTGGCATCACAAGTTATCAGACCATTAACTTACCTGTTTTCTTTCCAAATTCTGCTAACAAAATGGAATACAGACTCCATTTGTTGAATGTTCATAGACAGTTATGATTTTATTTACACAGGACTAGAACCTTTCATAAATCTGATCAATTGTTATGTCCTTCTCTAAACCCTTTTTGGGTAAATCTGTCTCGAAGGTCAATATCACTAGGTGGATTTCCTTGTGCATCCTTTAGGTCTATAAGAATAGAGGTTTGTCTCCTCCAGGTCAGGTGAAAGCTCATTCCACTAGGTCAATGGCTACTTATGTGGCCTTTTGGTCGAGAGTCTCATTGGATGATATTTGTTCTGCAGCTACTGGGTCCTCATCTCATACCTTTATTTCTCACTACAAATTGGATTTGATTTCTAGAAGGAGAGAATCCTTTGGTTCTGTGGTGCTCCGGAATATCCTTCCATGAGGGCCACCTAGGAGTTTAGTAGCTGGGGACTCTGTCCCACAGGTTGAAGACCAAATGAAGTAAACTACTTCAGATAAAGAAGTTATGTACTCACCATAACATTCCATCTGAGTAGTTCTACTTCATCTGTCTTCAACCGTCCCTCCCTCCTTCCCCCTGGCCTTACCATACGGACAGCCTGTTTGGCTGAAGTTTTAGGTGTATAAGGTATTTTTCAGGTCAGGTTCTCAGTATAAGTGGGAGTAAACTCAATCTGGGGGTTGGAAGGTAGTGAAGGTGTATTATGGGTAAGGGGAGGAGCTTGGAGCAGATGCTAGTGAACTTGTTGGTTTGGATCCGGCACCCACAGGTCGAAGACAAAATGAAGTATAACTACTCAGATGGAACGTTATGGTGAGTACATAACTTATTTTTTTATTTTGCTTTTTGAAGATCAATTGAAAACGCACAGAAAAGGAAACTGAGCTGATGAGATTTATCACCTGGAGAGAACTGTGAAACAAAGGGCACTTTTTTCATGCTAGTTTTGTGTTCATTAGAAACAAACTGTGGAGTCCTGCCTATCAAGATAAAAACTAAAGATATGAAAGGGCAGAGCAATCTTCAGTGCTGGGTATAGGTGATATACTTGAGTTTACAGTTCTGCACTTGAGTCTGTAAGAACACACTTCTGACCACAGCAAACTAAGAACATGACCTGCAGCTGTATCACCCTGAGTGCACTCAGTCTTGTCTGATCTCTGAAGCTAAGCAGGGTCAGGTTAGGCCTGTTTAGTATTTTGAGAGACCAACTGGGAATACCAGGTGCTGTAGGCTAAATTATGTGATGGGTGGTTAGTATAGTGATTAAAGTGTTTACTTCATTGACACAAGACAGACTTTGATTATCACCTTTAAAAAGGAAATTGCCTATGCTTAAAATGGCCTGCAAGGGCAGCTAGCATAGTACTTGACTATGAAATAGAAGAAGGCAGTTTACATTAAGCAAGAGCTGTGCAGTCCATGTGGTTGAAACATTATCTCAAGTGCCACGTTAGTTTGATATTATGAAAAGGTCAGCATGACTACTACAGAAGCTGGGCTGATTGTTCTTTAAAGGGAGCCATTGCCACTCTTGGTACTAACCAGAAGTAAAGGCAGCACCAGAGACAAAGCGTATGCTGTAATTAAGAACACTGTTTAATAAAACAAAATTAATATAAACTAGATTAAAAAGGTAAGCGCTTTTGCACAGTGTGCTTCAAACAGCCATGTCATCAAGATTCACATTTAAATACATACATCAGTGAAATATTGACCAATCAGAACAATGTAATCATTACCTGTGTAAATCTCTGGACTTGAGGACAGGTCTTGGAGACCTTGTCATTAAGGTCCAGCTTTATTTGCCTGTAGCCTCACTATCCAGTGCAACTCCCTTTCCTCAGTAAAGTTCTTAAGATCCCCCCATATGGTCCCTTGTACACTTTCTATAGATTTAAAGACAAAACCCATGTGATACGTCATGCTTCAAAATATGCCTGGCCAATGCATTGCTGTCATCACATCTCTTTGTACTATGTAAATGTTCACATATCCTTTCATAGAAAGGTCGATTCATCTTTTTTATATAAAATTCAAAGAATATAATGCCTATGCAGAGTAAACGCTCCAACCAAAGCAGCCAAAATATAAGTAGAAATAGTCAAAAATGGAAGGAGCGACCCACGGTAAACGTGCCAAAGGTCCATAAATTAACTTCAGAACATCAGTAGCCCAAACAAGTAGAACACGACATAAAACATAAATAACACATTCAAGTCACATTGATCAGGTAGTAACCAAGTAGGCAAACGATAGCATAAATCCTTCAGATAAGCAAATCTCGGACTCATTCAGTTCTGAAATAACTTATTTAATATAGTAACAACACAGACATGAGTTAGCGCTTTCACCTTCCGGCTTCATCAGACCCTTTAAAAACTCAATACTACACAGTATATATACATACATTGGCGGGAAAACCACCATTAAATTATCCAATGAGCATATCCAAATGTTTTAAAGGAAATGTGTTATACAACCCTATTAAGGACATTTACGACAAAACTAACTTAAAAACATCTGTTTATCATCCATTAAAAACAAATAAGAATATTTTACTACATACAACTATGGCAATGCAATTAATAACTCATTCATTACATGTGTAGATGACATAGAAATAAAAATAAAAAATAAAAATGAATGAAAAATGAAAATAAAAATAAAAAATAAATGAAATAAAAATATGATGGAATGTGCATATAAAAGAATATGTCAGCAGAAGATCTAAGGATTTTAATCAAAGACTCTTAGTCTTCTCATCTTAAGAAAAGGTTTGACCGACACCTTAGCATTCAAGCCTGGATGGGAATCCGACCTTAACCTCATAATCCATGTGGTCTCTCTACTCTCTGTATATGTTCTAACATCTCCACCACGATTGCCTACAGTAATCTCTTCTATAATTTTGAAACTAAACGTATGGGTACTACCTTGTTCTGTAACATGTTTTGCTAACGCATTGACCTTAGATGCCATTCTAATGCTATACATATGTTCATGCATCCTATCCCTTAAACTCCTATTAGTCTTCCCAATGTAAGAAACTCACAGGCCCCACAAGTCGCCAGGTAAACCACGTCTTTAGACATACAATTGCCTTTAACTTTAAAGGTGCATGAACGTGAATTAGTGGGATGAATAAAGGTTGAATCACAATCTATGAACTGACAGAAATTACAATGTCCGCACCTACTGGTGCCAAAAGTTATTGGTGTTATGTCATTCATCACAGCCTTCCTGTCACAAAGGAGCCTCTTGAAATTCTTTTTATTTTTATACCTAGAACTAGGGGCACTCCCTAGTGTTTCTTTAACACCAGGATCTACAGATAGAATATCCCAATGTGTTCTAATGACATCCTTAATATAACCAACATCTTTTGTATAAAAGATAGAGAAGGCCACTTGATCATGTCTCAAGTCTTTAGTGCCTTGTACTGCATCACCTGTGCTACCATTCACAGTTTGATCTAAAAAATAGGGAGCCGCTGTTCCTAGCCTCAAGGTATCTAACCCATCGATTCCCTTAGCTATATCGCCATCTTTATACCCATGTGTAAAAAGCCTTTGATTTAAGTCATACAAGTCATTCTTAAACCCTATTTCCGTAGGGTTATACCTTGATATCCTCATTGCCTGCCTCTTAATAATATTATTGTATACATAACCTGGATGCATACTGTGGCGGTGTAATAATGTATTCTTATGACACGATTTTCTATAGAGCCCTGTGTTTATAGAGCCATTGGCCAGCTTTTCAATGTAGATATCCAAAAACGGTATCTTAGTAGTGGAGGCCTCATGGCTGAACCGAAGATAACCAGTACAAATGTTCATCTCATTGACAAAGGCATCCAATTCATCTGGTGAACCTCTCCATAACAAGAACAGGTCATCTACAAAACGTCTATAGAAAGACACTGACTTGGCAAAACTGGGAAACTAGAGCATATATCTATACTCCCATTCAGCCATAAAAAGGTTGGTGTAACTATTGGCACAAGATGTGCCCATAGCCACGCCATCCCTTTGTAAATAACATTGTCCTTCAAAACAAAATACATTGGATTCCAAGACAATCTCCAAAAATGTCATTAATGAATCAATCTTACCTTCAACAATATCTGACTTTCTCCTTAAGTAACTACCTACCATTTCAATTCCAACATTATTGGGAATGACCGTGAATAAGGAGTGGACATCCATGGTGACAAAAATGTAGCCCTGGTCCCCAGATACGCCCTTGAGATGGTCATACAAATCCAATAGAAATTGTTTAGTGTCTCTAAGTACAAAATCATTGGCATCCACTATTGGTCTCAGATGTCTCTCAATATAAAGTGAGAAAGGTTCTGTCGACCAACCCCTTCCTGCCACAATGGGTCTGAGGGGTGGGTTAATCATATCTTTATGGATCTTCGGAAGTCCATGTATGAGTGGAACAAGTGGATAAGGAACATCAAGAAAAGAATACAAGGACATGTCTATAACATCTCTATGGAGGAAATCCTCCAACAAGGAATGTATCCTCTGTACATACACCTTTATTATGTCTATCTCAATGGGTTTATAAAATTTTACATCACTTAACATTGTAATCATACTCTTGGAATATTTACAAGAATCCAATGTTCTTCATTCCACATTGCTGCAGTCCTAACTATTGGGGTAGTCCGCTGTCCAGTCGGCCCGAATACCAAAGTATATGGCTGACGTCGGTCAGGGCGCATTAGACTGACGTCAGTACGTCAGGGTACTAATGCGCATGACCGACGTCATATCCTCAGTCTTTTTTGCCGCATGGTCCGATGCAGAAGCAGTTTTGCGAGTGCAGGTTGGCGTTCTGAAATTTTCTGAAGTCGGAGTTTCAGACCGAATCAAAGTTGGCTAAGTACCCCGTTGGGGAACATTTTGGTTGTTTCTTGCCTCAGTATTTAACCGGATGTCAGAAAAAGTGAATAACTGTATTTCTTGTGGGAAACAGATACCTCATAGGGATTACCATACCTTGTGTATACCTTGTTTAGGGCCTGAGCACGACGTTGTTGGTTGCCGCTCTTGTGCTAGATTTAACAAACGCACTATTAAGAGACGGTTAGACTGTGCCAGGTTAGTGTTTGGGAAGCGTTGTAATTATAAAATGCCGCCGGATGCTCCGGCGCTTCGTCAAAAAGCGCAAGGACAAAACAGCGAAGCCTAGGGTTGATGAACCGCAGTCCCAGACGCCGGTTCTTTAGAAGGCTCAGTGGAGCCAGAGGTTTTGCCAGGAGTTTCTTTGGAGTCTCAGGCAGAGACTTTACTGTTGCAGGATGTGCCTTCTCAGGAGGTAGGCCAGGCTGAGGGGCTTCTCAGGTAACTGTTCTTCCCTCTCTTCCCAAGGTAGTTAGAGCCTCTCCTTCTGTTTCCAAAACTTCTTTGAGAGGTAGGCCAAGTTTAGCTTCAGTGGGGCTTCTCCTAGCACTTCAGGTTCTGTGCCTAAGAAACATATGCTTAAAATGGCAGAAGATTTAATTACTCTGATTAGAGGTTCTATGCCCCCTCCTGATAAGAGGCCTAGGGTGGAACCTGAGTTTGAGAGTTTTGAACAGTGTTCAGAGGCTTCTGAGTCTTCTGCGGAAGACTTGCAGGAGTATCCTCCTTATTCTGATTCTGATGTGGATGATTCCACTCCTACAGCTTCTCCTCCTGAGGATTTCTCATTTTCAGAGACTCTGCATTCCATGAGGGAGCACTTTAAATGGGAAGGCCAAGATTACTCTGATTCTAGGAAAAGGCTTAGGGAATTCTTGTTTTACCCCAGCATAGGCCCTTAGCTATACCTCCTGTGTTGAATGTGGTAGAAGATGTTTTTGCAGGGGCTTTGCTGAACCCTGATGCCTTGCCTCCTGCTCGTGTTAAACCTGATAGGTACTATGGGGTGCCTGAAGCTCATAAGTATCTTTTAAGAGTCCTAGGGCAGACCCGAGACTGTTTCTCAGGGACCTAAAGGTGTTAAGGCCTCTGTTGTTAAAAACCCTGTTCCCACTGATAAAGAGGCAAGGGCTTTGGATAGATGGGGAAAGAAAGTGTATACTTCTTCCACTTTAGCCATGAGGGCGTTGAATTGTCAGTTTCACATGCTAAAATATCAAAATTATCTCCTTTCACAATTGAAATCTAAGGTGGATGCTTTGGCGGAAGGTATTGAGTGTAAAGAGTTGCTGGATTTAGTTCATGTGTCTGAACAAGTGGGTAAGCATTCTTTGCAATGTGGTTTTGATGCTGTACAGGCCTCCTCGAGGGTGGCTGCCACTAGTTCTGTTCTTCGCAGGCATGCCTGGTTGAGGGATCAGAATTTAGCTGAGCATGTTAAGACAAGGATTTTGGATGCTCCTTTACAGTCTGATGTGTTGTTTGGTTCGCCTGTGGAAGCAGTTTTAAAGAAAATGGAGGACAAAGCTAAGTCTATGCAAACTGTTAAAGATTTTTGCAGGTGCAGCCACCAAGTTTAGTAGAAATTGGCCTACTAAGGGATGGACATATCCTGCTTATGATTCCCAGTCTAGGGGTAGGTCTAGACGTGGTAGGGGCAGAGCTCAAGGTTCTTTAGGCCTAGAACAGGAGTTCACCTGCTCAGACTTCTGGTGAGGGCAGGGGTCAGTCCTTTCGTAAACAGACCCAATGACCTGCCTTTTCAGCTGCCAGTAGATTCTCATCTGGCAGCTCCTTTGGGAGGAAGACTGTCTCTTTTCAAAGAAAATTGGGATTTAATTACTCAAGACAGATGGGTGTTGGATATCATTCACCACGGTTACAGGTTTTATTTCCATACATTGCCCCTTTCAAAGGCATGCCAGACGTTCCTCCTCCACAAAGGAAAGAGGCTCACAAGCAAATTTCTCAGTTACTCCAAATAGGGGCCATTCAGCCAGTCCCTGTATCAGAAAGGGGCCTAGGATTTTATTCTCGCCTGTTCCTAGTACCAAAGAAGGGGAACACGTGGAGACCAATTTTGGATTTATCTATCCTCAACACTTATCTGGACATTCCCAAGTTCAAGATGTTGACGTTACAACAGCTTTTACCTCTGCTGGGCAAAGATCACTGGATGGTAACTTTAGATCTCAAGGAAGCTTACCTTCATGTGCCTATAAGACTAAGTTGCAGGAAGTATCTGCTTCGAGCTGGAAATTCTCATTATCAGTTCTCTGCATTGCCCTTTGGCTTATCTACTGCCCAGAGTATTCACAAAGGTTCTGGCTCCAGTGATAGCTTACTTCAGGCTAAAAGGAATTCAAATCTATCCTTACTTGGACGACTGCCTGATTCTGGCTCCAGAAAAGGAAGACCTTCTACAGCATCTGGAATATGTTATAGCAGTGCTAAGATGCCTAGGGTATTCTGTGAACGAAATAAAGTCCAGTCTAGTACCCTCTCAAGACATGTGCTTTCTGGGTGTGAGACTGAATACAGCAGCCCAGATGGCCTTTTAACCCCGGACAAACAAAAGAGTCTATCACTTTACTTCCATCAACTATCTCATCAGTCCGTGCTGACTGCAAGGACAGTCCTTCAAGCATTAGGGTTCATGGCATCTTGTATTCTGGTGCTTCCCAATGCCAAACTGCATATGAGGAAGCTACAATGGTATCTCAAAATGTATGGACACAGCACTGCCAGGATTTGGACACTGTCATTCAAATAATACCTTGCCTTCAAAAGAATTTTTGTGGTGGGCTCAGGAATGTCACCTAAACAAGGGACTCTCTGTGACCCGGCCAGAGGCGAGTCAGATTTTAACGACAGATGCCTCGGACATTGCTTGGGAGCTAATCTAAATGGAAAGTGGATACAAGACAAGTGGCCTGCCAGACTACATCATCTACATATCAACATGAAGGAGATGTTAGCAGTCCAGTTTGCATTAATGGCTTTCAAGGAGTTACTTCTTCCAGGGCAGGTGTTGATTCTAACAGACAACACAACTGTCATGTGGTACATCAACAAACAAAGGGGAACACATTCTTATCCTCTATGCAGGCAAGCAATGATTTTATGGGAGACTGCGCTCAGCTTGCAACTAACTCTTCAGGCAAGGTTTCTGCCGGGAGCACAGAACTCCTTAGCAGATGTGTTAAGCAGACAAATCATGGATCCCCACGAGTGGAAACTGGATCTTCATGTATTTCAGAAATTGACAGTGTCATGGGGAACTCCAGACATAGATCTGTTCGCTTCTCCACTAAACCACCAGCTGCCAAAGTTTTGCACAAAGGGGTTTCATCACACAGCTTGGAAAGTGGATGCTCTGTCTTTCAGTTGGAAAAATCTTCATGTGTATGCCTTTCCACCTCTGCCTCTTCTTCCAAAGGTGCTCTTAAAGGTCAGACAAGACAAGCCAAGGATGATTTTAATAGCTCCAGATTGGCCTCGGCAACACTGGTACCCACTACTAAGGAGTCTGGTAAGGAAGCCTCCATGGCCTTTACCTTTGATTCCACATCTGTTATCTCAGAAGGACGGTCATCTGCTCAATGTCAAGCTTCACTCTCTTCATCTAACAGCCTGGCATATTCTGTGTTGAAACACAGCAGGTCTCAACTTCCTCAACAAGTTTTAAATGTGATTATGGAAGCTAGAAGACCTAGTACAAGGAAAGTGTACGCAGAAAAATGGAAGAGATTTTTATTTTGGAGTACAGCAAAGAATTTGGAGATTTCTGAGCCTAATTTGAGTGTGGCTCTTCAATATCTTACTGAGTTATTGGACAAAGGTTTGTCCTTCTCTTCCATTAAGATTCATGCTGCAGCAATTTCAGCTCACTATGATTGTGACCCACCATTGTTTTCGTGATCCTTTGTTCAAGCAGTTTCTTAGAGGGGCAAAGAATATAAGACCCCCGTAGAGCTCCTACTCCTGCTTGGGATCTCAATTTTGTGTTGGAAAAACTTACTCTACAACCTTTTGAGCCTGCGGCTACTGCTGAATTGAAATACTTGTCATGGAAGACTGCTTTTCTGTTGGCTATTACTTCTGCAAGAAGGGTGTCTGAGTTGCAGGCCCTTATGGCAGTAGAGCCCTTTTTGATTTTCCATAAGGATAGGGTATCATTACGTACTAATCCTTCCTTTATGCCTAAAGTGGTTTCTAGTGTGGCTTTAAACCAAACTATTCATTTGCCTACTTTTTATGCAGACCCCCAAAATAAAGGGGAAAAGATTTTGCACACTTTAGATGTACACAGGCAATTGCGTTATTATTTAAGCAGGACTAAGGACTTTAGGCAGTCTCAGCAGTTGTTTGTTTCTTTTGCTTTGAGTTCGCAGGGCAAGCCTGTGTCAAAACAAACTATTTCTAGGTGGATTGGGTTTTGCATTGCTTTTTGTTATTCCCATCATGGCAAGGAGATTCCAGCTGGGATTAGACCTCATTCCACTAGGGCTACTGCCACTTCAACAGCATTCCTAAGGGGGGTGGCTACTAAGGATATTTTGGAGGCAGCTACTTGGAGTTCAGTGCATACTTTCTCTAAGCATTATCACCTTCCTCTCTACTCTAAGTCTAGGGCTGGTTTTGCCACAGCTATTTTGCAAGGCATGTTGTCAGCTCCTACTTCTTTATGATTTGCCAGCCTCCCTTACCTCTGCTTTGGGATTCTACCCAATAGTTAGGACTGCAGCAATGTGGAATGAAGAACATAGTACAGTTTTGTACCTACCATAAATGTAGATGTTCGAGGATCCACATTGCTGCAGTCCAATTTACCCTCCCTCCTTCCCTCTGTGTTTAGGGGTGGTTGTGTAGGTGAGGTTATATGCTGATAATTTTGTATATATTGTACATATTTTTGGTGCAGGTATATTGGGCCTTGTCTTTTTAGGGTCTTCTGACATCTGGGGCAAGAAAAGACTGAGGATATGACGTCGGTCATGCGCATTAGTACCCTGACGTACTGACGTCAGTCTAATGCGCCCTGACCGACGTCAGCCATATACTTTGGTATTCGGGCCGACTGGACAGCGGACTACCCCAATAGTTAGGACTGCAGCAATGTGGATCCTCGAACATCTACATTTATGGTAGGTACAAAACTGTACTTTATGACTATTCCACCTCCCTTATCAGCTGGCCTAATAGCAATTGTGGTATCATTGCACAAGGTATCTAGTGCTGCCTTCTGCAAAAATTATCAGATTATCTTTACCCTTAGGGTAAGCATTCCTACTATCTCTCATCTTATATAAATCATCTTCAACCATTTTACTAAAGGCTGCTAATAGGGGGTGTAAAGGTGGTGTATATATACTGGGTTTCTTAAAACTGTTGACCATCGATGGACCACTGTAATTCTTGAATGCTATTCTCAAAGAGAGATTGCGAACATATTATTTAAAATCTCGTAAAGTCTCTTCAAAATTACTCTGCGCTGTGGGAATAAACGAGAGGCCCTTGGACAAAACATTTATTTCATCTGTTGTCAAAGCACGAGAAGAGATGTTGAATCTTATGTCTTCCCTCTCCCTTCCCACATTTTCTTGATGTCCCGGTTCGTTGATCGATCTAACGATAGCTTTCTTTTCTGTCTCCCTCTGATTATCGATCACACCCTCCCCTCTCGAGAGGTTTTGTAGATGACCTGTTCTTGTTATGGAGAGGTTCACCAGATGAATTGGATGCCTTTGTCAACGGCTAGCAAGAAAAGCGTGTCCTTTGAACGGGTGGACCTAACCGAAGATTTAGAGGCTTCGTCTGACATGGAGCAACAAAATAGGGGGAATTTTCGACAAAATAACAAAAGGAAGTCAAGAGCAAAGGGTTGGAACAGAAGATACTGAGGTTGGGACATTGCCTGTTGCAGCAGTTTGTTATTCCAGGTTGGGACTTTCTATTTCTATGAGTGAAGATGTCAATGTGAACAATATGCATATAGTAAATTTAAGCGACTTAAACATTACTTCTAATATGGAACAAGTTTTGTTAAAGGGAAGTAAGTTTGTCCCTACTAAAATACCAGCTCTTGCTGATATCTTATTTGATGTCAAGCGTTTTTGTCGCAAATTGTATTTGAAAGTCTTTTTTGATGCACAGAATACTTTTACTAGTACGCTCATGGAGGGTAATAGTTGCAATGGGGATGTTAATTCTGCCTTAAGTGACTCATTGTTAGATCTTTCCATTTATGAATATGTAAAACAAATGCAGCCCCAAAAGAGTTGAAACAGTCCCAGTTGAGATAATGATGCACTGGCACACTTTAGCGTTGAGAAATAAAATTCCTTCTTTAATACGAACTGTTAAAACAGAACAACTTCACAAACAGGTTGAGCGCTTTCATCTACTCCTGTAGATTTCTTCAGAACCATTTGAAAGTGCTTAATTACATATTATATAGTCTCCTTTGTCCAATAACATCATCACATTAATTAGTTAAAAACAATTAATGACTAACCATGGAAAACTGCTTAAAGTGCACAGTGCTAGATTCCCTCATGACTAATACTTCCCTCTTGTAACTTATTTTAAAAAATGATTGTATATATCAGTATTATTTTGAAAATATATTCATATTCACATGTCATATATTGCATTACATTATAATATATTTTAAAAATTAACTGTTAAATCCTCACAAAAGCTAAAAACTGTAAAAAAGCTTCAGAGTAAATGGCTGCTTTAGCATCACATTTTGTGAGGTTTTAACAGTTAATGTTTAAAATATATTATAATGTAATGCAATATATGACGTGAATATGAATATATTTTCAAAATAATACTGATAGTGTTTTTCATTTCTGACTTAGTGGTTTTCTGTAGCCATGGGGAGGGTTGTGCTTTGATTCTGGAAAGTCTTATGGGGGCATGGTAATTAAGAATGCACAGGAAGGTAGTATTAAAAAATGCAACTGCGTCATCAAGACTGAGGTACTTTAGAGGATGCCAGTTACATTCTTTGAGGGATGAGATGAGTGTGAGTGGGTTAAAGTTTATTTTTTTACGTAACTGACGATAGACGACAGGTTTAGCTTGGTACAGGTATTTTTTCAGTAGGAATGTTGGGGAGTGATCACTGAGGCTATCTGATAAGCAGCCTGTTATATATGACTGGGGGCTCTTACTGACTAGTATCCAATCCAGGGTAGTGTGCTTGCTGGAGTTTTTATTTATCCTGGTTGGCGACTGGACTAGTTGGGTGAAGCCATGAAGGTTTACATGATGGGTTGGATGGTTGCCAGAATGGGATTGCCAGTCAATATTGAAATCACCTAAAATGATAGTTTCTTGGGGGAGATTGTGGGTAGACCAGCTGAGGAGGTCTTCTAGTGGAGGGATGTTTTGGCCAGGTGAGAAGTAGCATCCAATTATGTTGATGGTTTTGTTTTGGTTTATTTTGAGGTTGGTATATATTATTTCTTATTATTATAATAATATTATAATATTTGGAATACCTAAGGTCCACAAAAATTTGGAAGACCCACCCCTGAGACCTATCGTCTCAGCGGAAGGGTCTAAAACACTTCCATTAGCAAAATATGTGGACAACAAGGTAAAACATATAAGTGTTGAAAATAAATATACTTTAAAGGATTCATGGGACCTATTAAGATGTATTGGTCCAGATTTATTTAATGAAGATTTAATATTCATTACTATAGACGTGGTCGATCTTTTTACATGTATACCACATAAGGAAGGTTTAATCATGTTTGAGGAAATGGTTTATAGGGATACTAAATTGACACACCTGGAAAAAAATATAATCACTGGCCTGGTGGACATGGTTTTGAAATATAATTTCTTTACATTTCATGGTGAATATTACCAACAAGTTCAAGGCATAGCAATGGGCGCAGCTTGTGCGCCCACATATGCCGATATAGTTTTAGCCAAATGGGAGGAAGATTTTATAATAAATTCTAAATACAAGGAATGTTGGACACTATATCGTTGTTTTTTGGACGACATAGTTATTTTTTGGATAGCAGGAATAGACAGATTTAATGAATTTTTTGAATATATTAATAATTCTACCAATTTTCTGAATTTCACATATACCATTTCAAGAGAGAAGTTACAATACCTGGACATTGAGGTATATAAGACGGAACAGGATTTTGAAACCAAAATCTTTAGGAAAGAAACGTTTTGTAACTCTTTTCTCCACTTCACTAGCGCACACCCCTCACATTGTAAGAAAAATATTGTCAAGGGGCAATTTGTGAGGGGTAGCAGAATGACCAGCGCTAGTGAAGATTTTATTACAGAATGTAATTTTCTTGGTAAGATGTTTGAGGAAAGGGGATATCCTAAAGAATTTGTGATGAAATTTAGAACAGAGGTAGAATTAGGTAGAGATACCAAATTTCAGCCGGTAAAAGGTCAAAAATCTGTGAATACCATCACAAATAACAACACTTCTGACATGGGAATTGAAACTAAATATGAACAGGCTTTAACCATGGAATACAATATGTCCAACATTAGATTAAGTGAGATATTTCGAAATGAATGGGCTAAATTTTCTGGTTTATCTGATATAGTTAGTATAAATAAGTTGGTACCTAAAATAGTATATAGAAATTCTAGGAACATCAAAAGAATTTTAGAATCTCACAGCAAATATACTAACATTGGTTATGGGATAGATGGGCAAAAAAGGAAAGGGAGTTTCAAGTGTGGTCACTGTAACCAATGTGAATACATGATTAATGCCAGTGAAATAACTATCCCTAGTAGAGGTAAAACCATAAAAAGTAATGGCTACCACAACTGTGAGACAAAAGGAGTAATATATATAGTTCTATGCAACAAATGCAGTTCATTTTACGTAGGGAAGACCGAACGAGTCCTGAGGAGAAGAATATATGAACATATTTATGAAATTTCTAAGGCTAAGGACACCAATGCATTATACAGGCACACAAAAGAATGTGAAAAGGGAAAATTTAATTTTTTTGTTATCGAACAAGTGAAAAAAGACTTAAGAGGAGGTTTATGGGAAGAATGGGTGGGGTATAGGGAGCTATGGTGGCAAATCCAACTTAATGCCACAAAAAAAACTGGATTAAATGATAGTATTTCCATAACCCCAGTACTCAAATTAAGAGCTGCAGATATCTAATAAATTATTCTCAGCTTGTAATATCTACAATGGTCAACAGATGGCAGTGTTTGCTTATTTGAAGCAATGACCATAACCAGTAATAGTTCAAACACTCTATTAATTCATTCATTTCATGTGTTTTTAAACGAGATTTTATATTAAATAAAATTTATAAGAAGGAAGTATATATCAGCTTCAAAATCTATGAAATATTTCAATATATTTATTTTAGTAATTTAATAATAACAAAGTATATTGATTTATAAACGGATATTATGAAATCTGTACTTATTTTTTAATATTCATGAGTGGCAGTATTGTGATTGGTTACCTATTGATGCTTTTTAACTGATAGGGTATTGTTTGAAAATGTCTTACTATTTAATGGCTTAATTAATTAATTGGATTACTATCTGATGAAGTCATTCTTGGTAAAGACGAAAACGCAATTTGTTTGTTAAGAGCGTTAATGTGGATTTTTTACTTGACATCTGGTTTATTTGAATAAACAGATTAACTTTTGCTGCCGAGTTCCTACTTTCATTTTGGATGCTTTTGGACATTATTCTTGGTTTGTTTTTTATATATTATTTCTTCATTGCCTATTTGTAGAGCTGATGATTTTAAGATCTGGATGTTTAGATGCTGTTTAAATATTATAGCTACATCGCCTCCTTTCTTGTTTAGCCAGTCTACTCTTAGTATGCCATAACCTGTAGGGAGTATTTGCTCACTGGTAATGTGAGGTTTTAGCCAGGTTTCTGTCAGGATGACTATATCTGGGGAGTACAAGTCTATGATGGCATGGAGTTCATGGACTTTGTTGGATATACTTCTAATATTTAGGCTTAGTAGAAGGAAGTCATTTGGCTTTCTGTTGTCTGTAATATGGGAGAAGTTGTGGTTTCTAGTCTGATTATGAGGATTGGGGTTGGAGATGGTAGGGCCAGGATTGGGGTGGACATCTCCACTTAGGACTAGTTTTGATATGCATGAGGTTATTAGTTTTCTCAGTTTTTGAATGTGTTTGTTTATAAGGGAAACTTTATGATTGTGCTCTTTGGGTAATAGGTATGGTGGGAGGGTTACTATGTTAAGTTGTAGGGATGCTTTATGTTTGAGCAATATAGTTGGTAGAATATGTGGGGGGTGCATAGGGATAGTTCTTGAGTTGGTGGGAGGGGAGCTGAGTGAGGGTGAGACATGAGTGGTGGTGTGAGTAGTAGTACAGTGGTAGTGGTTGAGTGCGGGAATGATAGAGCTTTGGTAGGATGTAAGATATGCAAGGACAGTGCATGCAGTAAGCATAGGTAAGGTATGCTTGTACATGTTAGTTGAGGAGGTGTGATAGTAGTGGGAAGATGGTGGAGGTAGTGTTGGGTTAGCGCTGTGGTTGGCTACTGGAAAGATGGGAGGGGTTTGTGAGTGTAATAAAGGTGGAACCACTGGGGGCGGGAGGGAATAGGTGGCAGCGTGGGGAGCGAAGCGGGTAGAGACCCTGTTAGTTGCTCTTATGAGGGGGCTGGAAACAATCAGGTAACAGAGTTAATTGATGAATGAACATATGATAGTGACAATGGTGATTGTAGTTTTAAAAATGGTGCCTGCCACAGGTAATATTTATTAATTTTGGGATTGTCTTAAGGTAATAAACAGGGGAGGGGGAGGGGTGAACAAGGGTGTGAGCAGGCAGTTCTTTCTACTGCTGCTAATGAGCCAAAGCAAAGACAAGTTAGTGTTTGAGAAACAATCACAATTGACCAAGGACTGCTCTGAAACTGTAAGTCATTTCTTAACCATTTTCAGGTGGAAAAACAGGATAACCTTGTATCAGTAGGCCACTGTGGTCTCAGTTTAAATTAACAAACACACAGTATTGATCAGATTATGGATACTATCTGCTAATAGAAGGGAATAAGAGAGAAAGTCGAAGATGAGTGTGTGTGTGGGGGGGGGGGGCTGCTTACAAGCCAAAGCAGAGTGCTCTCCAGAGGAAAATGAATATTGGCTCAAACAGGTAGACACATACTCAAAGTTAACTTTAGTTGTTTGCAGACAGTTCAGACCCAGACTGCGCTTTTCTTATAAGAATGATAAAGGTGGTACCGCAGTTGAATACTTAAGAGTGGTGTTAGGTTCAAAGTTAACTTTAGTTGTTTGCAGACAGTTCAGACCCAGACTGCGCTTTTCTTATAAGAATGATAAAGGTGGTACTGCAGTTGAATACTTAAGAGTGGTGTTAGGTTGGAGAGACACTGAGCTCCTCATGGCGCCTGTAGCAGAGTGGATTATAGATTTTCATGATTTTCAGACATGATTATGGGTACTGGTTATAAAATCCCCTTTACTATCTTTAAATATGGAAACATCCAGAAATGCTACCTTTTCTCTAGCAAAATCACAAGTAAACTTCAGAAATGCAGTTGTGGTATGTAAATATGAAACAAAACATTTTAATTATATTTCACTACCCTTCCAAAGCAAAAAGATGTCATCAACAAATCTTCTATAAAACATGACAGAAATGACTAACTCGTTCAGCACGTATTGATCTTCCCAGAAGGCCATAACCATATTGGCATAGCTATTGGCACAGGAAGTGCCCATAGCTATTCCAGTGTTTTGTATGTAATATTCATCATGAAACAAGAAGACATTGTTTTCAGCACAACTTCCAGAAAGGCATATTAAGTCCACTTGTTTAACATCATAGTCGCTGTGTGCAAATAGATAACACTTAATCATTTCTATCCCTTCAAAGTTGGGAATGCTGGTAAATAGTGATTCAACATCTAATTTAGCCATCAAACAATTGCTTAAATCCATCTCCCCTCCTCACAAAATCATATAAACCCATCAGGAATTGCCTTGTGTCCTTCAATACTGTATCCACCTTACTCAAAACATTCCGCAACTGCTTGTCAACATAGATGGAAAATGGTTCTGTCAACCACCCTCTGCGCAATACAGTAGGTCTAAAGGGTGGACACAGAGCATCTTTGTGCACCTTGGGTAGCCCCTGAAAAATAGGTGTAACTGTGGATATTCAACACATATATTTTGAAAGCTCTTCCATTATCAAAAAATTATCTAAACAATCCTGTATTAAAGAAAACACAGTTGCATAATTCCAGTATAATCAAATGTTTCTGTTGATACTGTCCTGTCAGAAAGCATAGCTAGCACAGAGTCAGTATAAAACTGGCGATCCATAACCAGAGTTGCACCTCCTTTGTCAGCTGAGTTTGAGTCACTCCAATTTGCCCATTGGAGGTTTCTGTTTATCAGCACTCTTGGTGCTACACCAGATACAACATGTGTATCTCTGCTGATCCTTTTTGCAGTTAACTGAGCCACAAGGTGTCTACCCTGCTAACAAACTACTTGACCACACACTGTACTTTTACTGATATGGCTCTTTGTTGGAAAAATGGATCTTGTTTTAAGACTGTGTGGCTTTGTTTGCACTTTTATTTGGTGGAATTTTGTTTGGCAACACTAGACTTTTATAGGGACTGCAACAATTCTTTAAGTAGTGGGTTATTCTTTTGACTGTTGCCGAGGCACTTAATTGTACAAGGTTATGGTGGTACTTGTGGGTCACCAGCTTTGTAGGTGCGTATAGCTCTGAGCCATGTCACATTTGGGTTACTTTGCCATTTCTTATTTTCCCATTGGGTTATCTTGCATTTAACCCATTTTAGCATTGGTTTTGTCAGTGTGACAGTGGAAGCACCCAGTATGGATGCCATCATTGCCCATGGTGGCTTACAGTTGTCCCTTTCCACTTTCTTTTCATTGAACCAAGTAGTGAGCCCTTTTACAGTCTCCATGGCCATTTGTTAACTCAGTAATAGTAACTGATAATTGTACCCTACATTTAGTACAGCATAAAAGTAATGTATATGCAGTGACTACCAAGCACTTGGTATAACTATTCAATGAGATTCAAAGCCACTAACAAGCTTTTTGTAGTATTTATTGCATTTTGGCAATCAATAACCTGATGTTGCAGTCCTCTGGAAAAATTGACTCTCTTCTCATTCTTCTATGGATCCCTATGCTTTGGTTATTAAAATTACCTTGATCTTACTGAGTAGGTCCTTTTATTGGCTGCTGCACCATAATCTCTAAGTTATGACTGTTCAGCTTTTAGCTTGTGTAAGGGGCCCTATTGTTTTTAATCATCTAATTCCTTATTTCTGTAATGTTCCCATCTTTCAGTGTTTGTACGGTTTGCTTTTTTATTTTTCTTAAGTGGTTGTATTACAGAGGTGGCTGGCAATGTGCTAGCTATAGGAAGAGGTTACAGCTTCACCTTAAATCCAGATGTGTGTAGTTCCACTACCTTGTTGGCTGGTTGTTTTTTTCTTTCCCCCAAGTGGTTAATTTGTCATTGGCATCTTCTTGGTTCATTGTCTGGCCCACTTCCACCTCATGTCTGCTCCTGTTGGCTCACAAGTGCACTTCAGCTGTTGACTGTACAGGTTTCCATTTACTTCCCTGTGATTCTCCTACTCATCCATCCCAACCAGCTGCCCCACAGCTCCCACTTAATATTGAGTTATTGGCTGTTTGAAGGTTTGTTGCTTTCTGAGCAACAGCCAAGATAGCCAGTTACTGTAGCTAACATATTGAGCTTTTCATAAGATTTAATAATGTAATGTAATGCTTACATCATTGGCCATTTAAATCACGAGGAGTATGTTGCACTCTGACATAAGTAGCCTTCTAGTATTTGTACTTGGCTTGCTGCAGCTCTTATAGAAGCTAATTAGGTCTTTGAAAGTGCTCACCTGGAAACTTTAAATCGAGAGTGCTTGACTTCCTTTCTTTTTTTCTCTCACTTAACTGCACTGTGATAGTTTTGTCTGCTCATCATAAAAAACTAGATGCTGAGGAATTCCAAAAACAGGTAAGGACTCCATTGTCATCCTTGCAAACAAATTGTTTATTGGGTGAGTTGAATGTTGAGAGCTGTCAGCATCCCAGATCTGACATTTCCAGTGGTGTTTTTGCCTAATCGTGGCAGTCTTAATTTTCACTCTAAAAACCTTTTGTTTATTGCTCATCACAAACCTGTGTCTTGAGGCTGAATTGAAAATGTAATGGAAAGGTGACTGAGCTAATGATGAGTTACGTTATCCCTGTCTGAAAAATCAGACGCGGAGAAGTGTGGAACATTGAGAGCTCAGTTTTGTAAAGCAGATGATCTGCCTATTTAGTGCATTTTTGACTTCGTGTGACTCCTTTTTACTTTGTTTTAACATTCCAAAGTGAGTTTTTGTTTGAATTGACCACTGAAAGGAAGAGGCTGAGGTGCTGATTCTTATTCTGCCTGCCTGAAAAGTCAACTATGGAAAACTGAAACATGGAGGGCTCTGTTTAAAGTAGCTGAATAGTAAGGTCATTTCTGATGTCCTTCTATTCTCATGTTGGGTTTTCCTCTATTGCTACCTGAATGTCCGGCCAGTATACAAAAGCTTCTAATCACTGCAGGGTATGTGAGATGTCTGACGTTGGCTAAGGAAAGTGACGTTTGCACGTTCCATACCTCAGAACTTCTTTGCCGCCAGTCAAACATCAGCTGTTTCTGCCATACTGGCCTGCGGATCATCTTTTCAAAGATAAGTACCCTGTTGGGGGCTTTTGGGTCACTGCATGTCTGTTTAGGTTTATGTCATCCAGGAAGGGGAGTGTAGGTGCAGTCTTCAGATCCCCCATAAGGACGCCCACGAGCTTTGCCTTTTCTGTTTAAGGCCTACTCACAACCATAGGTCCTGCTCCATCTATCAGGCCTTCATCCCTAGAACCTTACACAGCCATCTGCACACCTTGAATATTTATTTAGAAAATCAACACCTTAAGTGCTTAGCTTTAGTTATGGAAGGGCCTTCAGGTCAGTCCGTCATGCCACCTAAGAAAAGGCCGAAGTTGCTAGGCCTGAATCTGTTGCTGCACCTCCTTCATCTGATTTCCCTCCTGTAGCCTGGAGGAAAGTTCGGTTGCTGCCGATATGGGTACAGTGGGTATTGTTGGGGAAGTCACCAGAACCCATAGCAGAAGGCACGTCCTCTGAGGTAATGCAGATATTGGCTACTGACAGTGAGGTGGAGCCTCTGCTTGTACCAGCCGCACAGACTGTTCTTTCAATTGTTTATTTTTCGCATTACTTAATTGTTGCAGATGTTGGTGAACCTAGGCCTACCTTAAGCCCTAAGCCCTGTAGGCCTCCCCAAAAAGAAAACCAAAAACAAAGCAAGTTTCTTCTCCTGTACAGAGCCAGCCAGACTGGCAGGCATTTTCTTAGAGTCTCTTCAGTCCTTAATTAGCCCTAAGCCTCGGGCTCAAGATATTTCTCAACCTGAAGCTGAGGACTCCTCTGACTCCTCTTCAGAGGATTCTGTGTCCTATGTCTGCCAGTTACCATTTCCCCTTGGTTATGCCTCCCCAGAGGAGGATTCTACTGAGACAGATTCTCCAGGTGAGGATCTCATCTTTGGGGAGACCATTTCCAAATGAGGGAGTTTTCATTGGGATTCCACTGAGATGACAGAAGTTCAGAAAAGATGTTATGAACTTCTACAAATGGACTCTCCTGCTCTTTCAGCTACTCCTCCAGTCTTGCCAGCTTTTCTAGATGATTTTAATGCAGCTCTGTGAATCCTGATTGACAGCCCCCTGCCCCTCACAGGCCTGACAGATATTACAAGGTCCCCGAGGGTAGCCAAATGTCTTAAATACCCAGTAGCAGACCCTGGCAGTGTATCAGTTTTAGCTTATAAGCCCTCCGAACTGCTTCCATCCACCTCATTTCTCCCTCAGATAAAGACAGCAGGGCTGTGGAGCACATTGGAAAAAAAGGTTTATACCTCAGCTACCGTGATATTCAGGGGAGTAAACTTATTAAAGTCTGTTACGCCAAAATATGCCCTAGCCCTTTTAAGACAAGTCACTAAGCTTCTGACTGAGATCCCAGACTTTCCTGCCAAGACACAGATATCCAGCCTTGTATTCTTGTCTCCTCAGGTCATTAGGCATTCCATTTGATGTGGCTATGATGCAGCTGAAGCCTCTGCCAGATCTGTTGCATCTGGCTCAGTCATGAGGAGATATTCCTGGATACAGTTACAACCCTTACCTGATAATGAGGCAAAACTATTGGATGCACCTCTGGATAACTTTGCCCTCTTTGGGACAAAGGTGGCTGAGTTGTTCAAAACTCTACAACAGAAAGGTGCCTGAGTTGTTCAAAACTCTACAACAGAAAGGTGGCTGAGTTGTTCAAAACTCTACAACAGAAGGGGAAGGAGTTACAAGACCTGAAGCACCTGTTTCTTCTATCCCCAAATTCCACAGGAATTACCCTTCAAAAACTTACTGTGTAAGGAAACATTGTGCTGCTCCTCCTCCTCTTCCCAGGGGCAGAAACAGCACCAGGAAACAACAAACTTCTTCCAGGCCTGCTCAGACTCAAGCCCAGAAGCCTCCATTTCAGGACAGGGCAGGTAGTCTGTGACTACCTGCCATTACTGAACAAACTTCTCAATTCCACCTCCCCCCCCCCTTTTCCTTAAGACTCTCACTGTCTCCCTGTTTGGAAAAACATTACCTCAGACGGGTGGGCCTTATCCATTATAGAAATGGATTATTTCATGACCTGGATGACAACATCTTCCTGGAGGGGTATTCCACAGCCACCCAAAGAGCAGCTCCCCTTTTTCAGCCAGTTATAGACAGCCTTATTGCCCAAGGAACAATTCAGTCTGTCCCCACAACAGAAAAGAGAAAGGGTTTCTGTTCCAGATTCTTCCTAGTCCCAAGAAAAGTTGGTCCCTGGAGACCAGTCTGGATCTTTACCACATCAGTCTTTTCCTGCAAGTACCCAACTTTCAAATATTCAATCTGCAGACCCTCTTCCCTTTGATTTTACCTGAGGGATTCCTAGCCAACTTAGCTTACCTGCACATCCCATAAGTTCTAATTATAGAAGATACATATGCTTATCTTTGGGCTCCTCACATTTTCAGATGTTCTTCGTATTTCACTGTTGCAGTCATCACATTTGGGTTATCCCTGCCAGAGTAGCCCTCGGCTGGCCTGAATACCAGAGACTTAGTATTTCTGTGTCAGTTGCTGTCACTTGAGGACTGACATCAGGTAGTCAGTGGTATAAAGGAAGGCATCTGATGCCATTACATCAGTCTTTCTTACTGTGAGCCTGAAGCAGAAGTTCTTCATGTTTCACTGTTGCAGTCATCACACTTGGGTTATCTGTCTGCAGGTAGTCCTCAGTTGGTGTGAATACCAGAGGCTTGGGATTTCTGCGTCGGATGCTGTCACCTCTTCCATGATGTCAGGTTGTCAGGGGTATAACACATGCAGCCGATGCCATTACATCAGCTTTTCTTGCCGCGCAGGAGCCCGAAGCAGAAGCAGTTCGCAAGTGCCAGTCGGCCGCTACCTGAAATTTTCATTTTTCAAGTTTCAAACCTGAAGTCTTCTAAAGCTAAATACCCCATTGGGGATCCTTTTTTCTTGCTCTAACTGATGTCAGAAAAAGTTAACAATTGTCTTGCTGTGGAAAGCAAATACCTCACTGAGATTTTCATTCTTACTGCGTCACCTGTTTAGGCCCAGACCACGACGTTCCTCGCTGTCGGTTTTGTGCCTTGTTCAATGCCTGAACTATTCGTCGTCAGGCTATCTTTGTCGCTAAATTCTTTTGCTGTCATTCTCTCTATTCCAAAATGGCTTCGATAAGCCATCCGACTACCGATCTTCCGAAAAAACATAAGGATAAAGACAGAGGCAGACTGCATAGGTCCAAAACTGCCGATGATGCTTCTGTTAAGCTAGTCGTCAGCCCACCGGTACTCGGTGAGGCACCCTCGCAGCCCCTGATACCCACTTCTACAGATTTGCAGGCCTCTACTAAGACCCATTTGGAGTCTGGTATGCTGCGAGATGCTTCTTCGATTATGGGACCTGCGGATGTCTCTACCTTGGATGGGTCTGGAGCCGCTGTACAGGCACCAGCTTCTGAGGGTGTATTCAGACCTTCTTATGTTCGTATTAAACAGACTAGTTCATTTCTGACTAAAACTACCAAGTTTCTCAGGCCCAGAGTTCACACTACGCCTAGGAAACAGATGACCAAAGTGCATTCTCAAGCTCCCATGCCACAGAAACAAATGCTTAGAATGGCTGAAGACCTTATTACTTTAATTAGGGGAAGCCATCCTTTCCCCTCTAAAAGACAAAGAATTGATTTCCATTCTGATTCTACAGACCATGAGTCCGATGACTCTGACCCCTCTGATTACCAGGACATACCCCTATCTACCTATAAGGATTCAGATTCATGGGATTCCATTCCCTCTGCCTCCCCTCTAGAGGACTTTTCTTTCAGTGAAACCTTGCATACCCTAAGAGAGCATTTCTGCTGGGAATGCCAGGGCTACCCACAGTCCAAAAAGAGACTCAGAGAATTTTTAGACTTGCCTCAGCACAGGCCTCTAGCTATACCCCCTGTCTTGGATATTGGAGATGATGTCTTTATGGAATCCAGTTTTATCCCTGATACTTTACCACCAGCTTCTAGAAAGCCTGACAGGTACTACAGACTACCTGACTCTCACAATTTTCTCTTTAAAAATCCCACTGCAGATCCAGAGACAATTTCCCAGGGACCTAAAGGTATTAAGGCTACTACAGCCAAAAACTCTACCCCTTCAGACAGGGATTCTAAGGCTTTAGACAGATGGGGTAAGAAGGTATACACCTTTGCAACTCTTGCCATTAGGGCTTTAAATTGCCAGTTTAACATGTTGAAGTACCAGCAGTATATTATGGAACTAATTAAACAAAATATGTTGTTGATTCCTGATTGTGCAGAAAATAAAGATTTACAAGAGTTGATGGATTCTGCAAACCAAGTTGGTAAACATACTTTGCAGTGTGGTTTTTGATGCCTTAGAAGCATCTTGCAGGGCTGCTGTCACTGGGTCTGTTCTGAGAAGGCATGCTTGGCTGAAGGAACAAATCTTGCCAGACCATGTCAAAGCAAAATTACTAGATGCTCCATTAAACCAAGAATTTTTGGCACAAAAGCAGAAGAAGTTCTTAAAAAGATGGAGGAAAAAGCTAAATCTATGCAAACTGTTAAAGATTTCTTACAGGTGCAGCCACCTAGATTAAGTAGGCATTGGCCTTCAAAAAACTGGTCCTTTCCTGTCCCTCCAAGACCTTGTCAGTCAAAACCCAGGGGCAGCAGACCACAAAGACTACAGTCTCAGGGTATGCACAGATCTAAACAATGGAGTGCTCCCACCTCAAAAACAGGGAGTGGTAAGCCACCCCCTTATGGAAAAAGTTCATAATGACTTGCCCTGCATCCTTCCCAGCCATGCCCAATTATTTGCACCCATAGGAGGAAAACCTGCCCTGCATGCAAAAAACTGGGAGTATATTACCCAGGACCAATGAGTCTTAAACATTGTATCCCAGGGATACAGATTCTACCTCCACTCACTGCGAACCCCAAGCAGATTGCCAGACCTTCCTCCAAACCAGTGGGCAGAGGCCCAAAAGCAAGTACTTTCTCTTCTCAGTATCAGGGCTATTCAACCTGTTCCCTCCGAGCAAAGGGGACAGGGTTTTTTCTCTAGACTGTTCCTGGTGCCCAGAAAAGAGAACTCCTGGCATCCTGGATCTGTCAATTCTCAACACCTTCCTGGTGGTACCAAAATTCAAAATGCTTACACTCCAGCAGCTGCTTCCTATGCTAGCCAAGGACTCCTGGCTGGTCACCCTAGACTTCAAAGAAGCTTATCTGCACATCCCCATAAGGGAATCTTGCAGGAAATTTCTACGGTTCAGGGCAGGCTCTATGCACTATCGGTTTTCTGCACTTTCCTTTGGCTTATCTACTGCGCCCAGGATATTCACAAAGTGCCTGGCTCCAGCCATTGCATACTGCAGGCCAAGAAATATTCAAATTTACCCATACTTGGGCAATTGCCTGATTCAGGTATGCATCTTTCCAGCCCCTCCCAGACCTTCTCAGTCCAAATCCAGGGGCAGCAGACGACCAAGATTACAGTCTCAGGGTATGCACAGGTCTAAGCAATGAAGTGCTCCCACCTCTAAAACAGGGAGTAGTAAGCCACCAGCCTATGGTAAAGTCTCGCAATGACTTATCCCTAACTCCTCCAAGCCTTGCCCAAGTACTTGCACCCTTAGGGGGAAAACTTGCCTGCATGCAAAAAACTGGGAGTACATCACCCAGGACAGATGGGTCTTGAACATTGTATCCCAGGGATACAGATGTCCTTCATGGTTCACTGTTGCAGTCATCACTGTAGGGTTCTTCCTGCCAGTAGCAGCCCCTGATCGGCCAGAATCCCAAAGTCTGGATCGGGCGCCAGCTGAGGTCGCATTTATCCTGACATCGATGCGCCGGAAGGTATAAAGACCTCAGCTGACACCATTTCCCCAGTCTTTCTTGCCACGCGGTGCCCTTTGCAGTTCACTGATGCCAGTTGGCCTGTTCCTGTTTGTTTTTGGATCTTATCCCAGGATTTTCGTTTTTTACAGATAAGTACCCCGTTGGGAGGGTCTTTTTCTTGCTCCAGTCAGATGTCAGAAAAAGTTAATAATTGTATTTCTTGTGGGAAGCAAATACCTCATAGGGATTTCCACTCTTACTGTATTCCCTGCCTGGGTCCTGACCACGACATTGCTAATTGTGTGTTTTGTGCTAGATTTAATCAGCATACTATTAGGCATAGATATAACTTTGCCTTTTACTATTTTGGAAAAAGGTTTAATTATAACATGTCTTCAAATTCTTTTCCGGCTTCTGGGGTGTGTAAGAGGTGCAGGGATGCAGACAGGCCTCTGAGGTCCACAGCAAGGGATGTTACTCAGTTATTGCCAATTGCTGGTTCGTCGGCCGTCAGTGAGGCGCCTTTGCAGCCCCTGTCGTCTGCCTCTTTTGAACCAATTGCCTGTACCAACTCCGGTGTGGAGGTGATGGGGCCTTCAGAACTGCCAGGGACTGGACCTTCGGATACTGCTCCCTCAGTTGGGTCCGGAGCTGGTAGGCAGGTACCGGCTTCTGAGGGAGTTCTCAGGCCTTCACAGCTTCCTGTAAATGTGGATTCGGGTTTACATGCTAAATCAAAGTCTAAGGCTCCAGCTAAAGTGAAGTGGCTAGCACAGGCACCTTTTGATCAGGGTCCTAGGCCTCAGAGGCAGACCAAATTTCTGTTTCTTCTGCTTCTTCCCTCGAGCAGGATTATTCTTTTCCTCTTTATGAGGATTCTGATGCTGAAGATTCCTTTCCTTCCGCCTCTCCTCCTGAGGATTATTCTTTTGGTGAAACTTTGCATGATATGAAGGTGCATTTTCACTGGGAAGGGCAGGAATTCTCTGAATCCAAGAAAAGGCTTAAGGATTTTCTTCTTCTCCCACAGCATAAGCCTGTGGCTATTCCCCCTGTATTGGACATTGTTGATGATGTTTTTTTGGTAGCTTCTCTCTCTCGTGATTCTTTTCCCCCTACTCTGGCCAAACCGGTTAGGTATTATAGGGTTCCAGATTCTCATAAATTTCTTTTTAAAAATCTTTCACCTGATCTGGAAACAATTTCTCAGGGTCCTAAGGGTGTTAAAGTGGCCTCTGCTAAAAATCCTATTCCCTTTGACCGAGAGTCCAGGGCTTTGGAGAGATGGGGTGAAAAGGTTTATACTTCTGCTACATTGTCTATTAGGGCTTTGAACTGTCAATTTCATATGCTGAAGTATCAGCAATACCTTTTGTCTGTATGTCAACAAAAGATGTCAGCTGTGTCTATTGGTGCAGATAATCAGGAGTTACAGGATTTATTGCATGCTATTGACCAAGTGGGTAAACATACCCTGCATTGTGGTTTTGATTCTTTGGAAGCTTCTTGTAGGGCTGCAACAACTGGCGCTGTTATTAGAAGACATGCTTGGTTAAGGGATCAAAGCTTGCCGGATCAGATTAAAGCCAAACTTTTGGATGCCCCTTTGCAGCACGATGTTTGGGTCCAAAGCTGAAGAGGTATTGAAGAAAATGGAAGACAAAGCCAAATCTATGCAGATGGTTAAGGATTTTCTACAGTTGCAACCTCCTAGATTTAGCAGACACTGGCCAACTAAACCTTGGTCCTTTCCGGGCTCGGACAGGTCTCAGAAAGGCAGATTCAGGCGTTCCAGAGGTAGGGGACAGTCACAGTCCCATTTTAGGAATAGGCAGTGGAGTGCCCCCTCTCCCAAGGAAGGTGAAGATAAGTCTCAGCCCTACCGAAAACAGTCTTTATGACTTTCCCTTTCTGGTTCCAGGGGCTCCTCTCCTGGAAGCTCCTTTGGGGGGAAGGATTTCTCTTTTATATCAAAATTGAAACCACATAACCTGGGACAAATGGGTTCTGGACATAGTCTCAAGAGGTTACAGATTTCATTTCCACACTTTGCCAAAACCGAATGGTTGGCCAGACCTGCCAAATCATCAGTGGGCTGAGGCACAATGGCAGGTTCAGTCCCTCCTGGCTATGAGGGCCTTAGAATTGGTGCCAAATTTAGAAAAAGGGCAAGATTTTTATTCCAGACTTTTCCTGGTTCCCAGGAAGGAAAATTTGTGGAGACCAATCCTGGAACTCTCTGTACTAAACACCTTCCTAGATATACCAAAATTCAAGATGCTCACTCTGCAGCAGCTGCTGCCTATGTTGGGCAAGAACGCTTGGATGGTGACTTTGGACTTAAAAGAAGCTTACCTGCATATTCCTATAAGGCAAGAGTGCAGAAGGTATCTGCGCTTCAAAGTGGGCTCTCTGTGCTGCCCTTTGGCTTATCTACTGCACCCAGGGTCTTTATGAAGTGCCTGGCACCAGTAATGGCGTTTTGCAGACAGAAGGGGATTCAAAATTACCCTTATCTGGATGACTGTCTTCTTCAAGCGGACGACAAAGACACTCTTCTTCGGCATCTAGCCTTTGTGCAGCGTCTTCTTCAGTGCCTCGGTTTCACAGTGAATCTAAAGAAATCAAACCTGGTACCTACACAACAGATTACTTTCCTGGGTGCTCTTCTGAGTACTTCAACGCAGATGGCTTCCTTGACACCAGACAGAAAAGTGCAACTGGCTTCTTTTTTCCGACACCTGGCTTAAATGAAACAGCTGACTGCAAGAAAAATTCTGCAGGCTTTGGGTTACATGGCCTCCTGCATTCTGCTAATACCATATTCAAGGCTGCATATGAGGAAACTGCAGTGGTACCTCAAGAGTGTCTGGTCTCAGCATTACCACAGTTTGGAAACAGTGGTCACGATTTTGCCTTGTCTCCATCGAGAGTTTCTTTGGTGGGCCGAAGCCTGTCTACAGAACAAGGGGAAGCCTTTTTGTCCTCCACCGACGAACCAAGTTCTGACAACGGATGCTTCAGATTATACACGGGGAGCTCACATGCACGGGAGATGTCTTCAGGGTGTTTGGACGAAGGAGCAAATGCACCTGCACATAAATTTGAAGAAGATGCCAGCTGTACAGAATGCCCTGATTGCCTTCAGGGTCCTTCTTCTACCAGGACAATTGTTGATACGTACAGACAACACTACAGTGATGTGGTACATCAACAAGCAGGGGGGCTCTCACTCTTACCCCCTGTGCAGATTAGCCATGAATCTCTGGTACACTGCTCTGACCTGCAGTGTCGACTTACAGGCGCAATTCCTGCCAGGGAAAGACAACACTCTGGCAGATGCATTGAGCAGACGCATTTCAGATCCACATGAATGGATGTTGGATGTTCGGATATTCAGGATGATTATAAAGGCTTGGGGATGTCTGGACATAGATCACTTTGCATCCCCTCAGAATCATCAACTTCCAACATTCTGCACAAGGACCTACTACAAACTAGCATGGAAAGTGGATGCCCTCTCATTCAGTTGGAAACACCTCTCAGTATATGCTTTTCCTCCCTTTCCTCTTCTACCTCGGGTACTTCTGAAGATAAAACAGGACAGACCGCACATGATTCTACTGGCCCAATTGTCCTCGGCAATTCTGGTATTCCACTCTGATGAACTTGGTTCAGGAGCCTCCCTGGATTCTGCCTCAAATCCTTCATCTACTGTCTCAACGGGACGGCTAGATACTGCACAGTCATGTTGAGACTCTGCATCTAGCTGCCTGGCAGACCCAGGGTCTGTAAACACCTCTGCCCTTTCCAAACAGGCATTGGATGTAATCCTTGAAGCTAGACGGCCCAGCACTAGAAAATCTTATGCAGGAAAATGGAAAAGATTTTGCTCCTGGAGTCAAGTCCAGGGTGGTGATTCTTCTGTTCCGAACATTCCTCTGATTTTACAGTATCTGACAGAGTTATTACATACGGGCCTATCTTTTTCGTCTGTTAAGCTTCATGCTTCTGCTATTTCTGCACATTACGATACGGATCCTCCAATTTTTTCTCATCCATTACTTAAACAATCCCTTAGAGGGGATAAGAATATTCGGCCCCCTATAAGGGCTCCTGTTCCCACTTGGGATCTTAACTATGTTTTGGAGAAATTAACATTGCCTCCTTTTGAACCTGCAGCTTCCACGGATTTAAAATTTTTGTCTTGGAAAACTGCTTTTCTTTTAGCTTTTACCTCTGCTAGAAGAATTTCGGAATTGCAAGCACTCATGGCTGTGGAACCCTTCCTTATTTTTCATCAGGACAGGGTATCTCTATGGACTAATCCCACATTTATGCCCAAGGTGGTTTCGGCAGTGGCCTTGAATCAGTCTATTTGCCTACCTTTTATCCTAATCCTCAAAGTGAGGAAGAAAGTCTTTTGCACTCTCTAGATGTGCACAGACAGCACGTTTGTCACTTATGCTCCTACTGTTCAGGGGAAAGCAATCACTAAGCAAACTATTTCCAAGTGGATTGCCCATTGCATCAAGTTCTGTTACTCTTATCATGGCAATCCGGTTCCTGTTAATGTTAGGACTCATTCTACCCGGGCTACTGCTACTTCAGCAGCTTTTCTTTGTGGGGTTCCTACCAAGGATATTTTGGAAGCTGCTACTTGGAGTTCTGTACATACTTTTTCTAAGCATTACAACCTCCCTCTCTATTCTAAATCCAGGGCAGGTTTTGCTTCTGTGGTTTTTCAAGGTTTTGTGACCTCTCCCCTCTGTTTCTCCTGCAGCCACCCTTTCTTAGCTTTGGGACTCAGCCCTACAGTGATGACTGCAACAGTGAACCACGAAGGACATAGTACAGTTGTGTACTCTTACAATAAATGTAGATGTTCGAGTGTGTTCACTGTTGCAGTCCAGGTTACCCTCTCTCCTATCCCCTCTTTTGTTTTTTCCTTGAGTATTGCCTGTTATGAGGTATTTTGGCTGCTGAGGTTTTGGGCATGGTTTCTTTTTTAGCCTTTTCTTTCTGGACACCTGACATCTGGGGCAAGAAAAACTGGGGAAATGGCATCAGCTGAGGTCTTTATACCTTCCGGCGCATTGACGTCAGGATAAATGTGACCTCAGCTGGCGCCCGAGCCAGACTTTGGGATTCTGGCCGATCGAGGGCTGCTGCTGGCAGGAAGAACCCTACAGTGATGACTGCAACAGTGAACACACTCGAACATCTACATTTATGGTAAGAGTACACAACTGTACTATTCTACTTCCACTCACTGCCAACCCCAAGTGGATGGCCAGACCTCCCCCCAAACCAGTGGGCAGAAGCCCAAAAGCAAGTATTTTCTTATCTCAGTATCAAGGCTATTCAACCTGTCCCAGCAGAGCAAAGGCGACAAGGTTTTTACTCCAGACGGTTTCTAGTACCCAGAAAAGAAAACTCTTTTTGCCCTATCCTGGATCTGTCTATTCTCAACACCTTCCTGGTGGTTCCCAGATTGAAAATGCTAACTCTCCAACAGCTGCTTCCTATGCTAGCCAAGAACTCCTGGCTAGCCACCCTAGACTTGAAAGAAGCTTATCTGCACATCCCCATAAGGGAATATTGCAGGAAATATCTATGTTTCAGAGCAGGCTCTATGCACTATCAGTTCTCTGCACTTCCCTTTGGCTTATCTACTGCGCCAGGGTATTCACAAAATGCCTGGCTCTAGCCATTGCATATTGCAGGCAGAGAAAAATTCAAATTTACCCATACTTGGACAATTGCCTGATTCAGGCGGATAGTCAGGAATTGCTACTACAGTACCTGACATTTGTAAAGAGACTTCTAAATTCACTGGGGTTCACCATCAATGAAAAGAAATCACATCTGGTACCCAGCCAACAGATTGTATTCCTAGGAGCAAGCTTGAACACAACTTCCCAGATGGCATTCCTCACTCCAGAAAAACAAATTTTATTTGACAAACTACTTCAATCTTCTGGCCACCAAAACCCAGCTATCTGCAAGAAAAATACTGCAAGCCCTAGGGTTCATGACCTGTTGCATTCTACTAATTCTATATGCAAGACTGCATATGAGGAAACTTCAATGGTACTTAAAAAGTCTCTGGTGTCAACATTCTCAGGACCTGGAAACAATGATTCCTATCCTTCCTTGCTTAAGGACAGAGTTCCTTTGGTGGGCAGAGGCCTGCTACCACAACAAAGGACTCCCTTTCACTTAACCCCCTGCCACCCAAACCCTAACAACAGACGCATCAGACTGGGAATGGGGGGCTCACATAGCAGGACAATGTATTCAAGGCAAATGGAACCCAAAGCAAATACACCTGCATAGCAATCAAAAGGAAATGTTAGCTGTACAGAATGCTCTGACAGCCGTCAAATGCTTTATTCTTCCAGGGCAACTATTGATAAAGACAGACAACACCACAGTTATGTGGTACATAAACAAGCAGAGGGGAACCCATTCCTACCCACTCTGTAGGTTAGCCATGGCTCTGTGGAACACAGCCTTGAGCAGTCAAGTGCACCTGCAAGCTCAATTCCTGCCAGGCAAACTAAATTCACTGGCAGACGACTTAAGCAGAAATCTAATTGACCCACACGAGTGGAAACTGGAACCCAAATCATTCAAGCTTTTGATCCACAGGTGGGGGGCACCAGAGGTGGACCTCTTTGCTTCCCCTCAGAACTATCAATTGAGCAAATATTGCACCAGAACTCCCCACAGCCAAGCATGGAAAGTGGATGCCCTGTCCTTTACATGGGAAAACATCTCAATCTATGCCTTTCCCCCTCTGCCCCTCATCTCGATGGTTCTACTAAAGATCAAACAGGACAAGACAAGGTCAATCCTGATTGCACCAGGCTGGCCACACCAGCACTGGTACCCACTTTTGTGCAGTCTGACAGCACTGCCACCATGGCACCTGCCTCAGAATCCTTCCCTGCTGTCCCAGCAGGAGGGCCAGATTTTGCATCCTCAGCTACAAACCCTGAACCTAGCAGCCTGGCACATCCCCTGAACTCATCACCAGCAACCCTCGGTTAACAGGTGCTGGATGTCATCCTTGAAGCAAGGAGGCTAGTACTAGAAAATCCTATTCAGATAAGTGGAAAAGATACTGTTCTTGGAGCCAGTCTCAATGAATCGACACAGCTGTGCCCAGCTTACCTCAGATACTAGATTATTTAACAGAAATGCTCCACAAAGGCCCATCCTACTCTTCAATTAAGATTCATGCCTTTGCCATCTCGGCTCATTATAATACTGAGCGACCCCTCTTCACTCATCCTCTGGTCAAACAGTTCCTGAGAGGAGCCAAACATTTAAGATCACGCAGGAGAGCTCCCACTCCAGCCTGGGACCTTAACTTAGTATTGGAGAAGCTCACGCTTCCACCCTTTGAACCTGCTGCTACAGCAGAGTTAAAATTCCTCTCCTGGAAAACAGCTTTACTTCTAGCCATCACTTCAGCAAGAAGAGTGTCTGAATTGCAGGCCCTTATGGCTGTGGAGCCCTTCATTATCTTCCATGTGGACAGGGTTTACCTCAGGACTAACCCATCATTTATGCCCAAGGTGGTATCTAGTGTGGCTTTAAACCAATCCATTAATTTGCCTACCTTTTTCCCTAATCCTCAGAATTAAGGGGAAAGGATCCTGCACTCCCTGGATGTTCACAGGCAGCTTAGGTTCTATGTGGACAGGACTAAACCTTTCAGAAAATATGACCAGCTGTTAGTCAGCTTTGCTACAGTGGCAGAGGGCAAGGCCATTTCAAAGCAAACCATTTCTAAATGGATAGCACACTGCATCCATTTCTGCTACAAACACCATGGGAAACCTACCCCACAGGGGATCAGAACACATTCCACTAGGGCTACATCAACCTCTACAGCATTTCTCAGGGGAGTCCCTACCAGGGACATCCTGGAAGCTGCATCATGGAGCTCTCTACACACCTTCACCAAGCATTACCACTTGCCTATCTTTTCTAAATCCATTGCTGGTTTTGCCACAGCAGTCTTACAGGGCCTGCTTGCCAGCCTTAATGCTTCTTAACTGCCTCCTTCCATCATCCGCTTTGGGAATCAACCCAAATGTGATGACTGCAACAGTGAAACACAAAGAACATAGTACAGTTGTGTACACTTACCATAAATGTAGACGTTCGAGTGTATTCAGTGTTGCAGTCCTGGTTACCCTCCCTACAGTCCCTTGACTTCTCTATACTTCTACCTATTCTTTTTTGTTTGGCCATATCTTATAAAATTGGTATTTACTTTCTACTGGGGGTGTTCCACACCATGTAATTGCTTCCTATTGTGGGGGCTCCTGACATCTGGGGCAAGAAAAACTGATGTAATGGCATCAGCTGCATGTTTTATACCCCTGACAATCTGATGTTATGGAAGAAGTGACAGCATCTGACTCTGGTTTTCATGCTGACTGAGGGCTACCTGCAGGCAGATAACCCAAATGTGATGACTGCAACAGTGAATACACTTGAACATCTACATTTATGGTAAGTGTACACAACTGTACTTTCTGTGCCTTACCTTTTGGGCTTTCTACAGCACCAAGGGTATTTACCAAATGTTTAGCCTCAGTGGTGACATTCACCAGAACAAAG
Organism: Protopterus annectens; assembly: GCF_019279795.1. Taxonomy (NCBI): domain Eukaryota; kingdom Metazoa; phylum Chordata; order Ceratodontiformes; family Protopteridae; genus Protopterus; species Protopterus annectens. Next base: position 26,689,932 of record NC_056738.1, on the reverse strand, counting down.
GGAATACAGCTTTTCCTTTACTTAGATGACATTCTGATCCAGGCTCCTTCAAGCCCCACATTCCTAAAACACCTAAGCTTCACCATATCCCTGCTTTCAGGTCTAGGATTTACCATAAACTTAAAAAAAAACTCCATGGTACCTTCCCAAGATCAGGTGCTCATTGAGTGTTGAATTCTGACCAGGGAAATGATAGCTTTGCCTTCTTCCAGGCAAGATTGTGATGTTCACATCTTATTTCAAGGGAATTCTCCCCCTCAAAGCCATTTCAACCAGGGAATTCCTCAGGATACTAGGGTTCATGGCCTCAGCTATCCCCATGATCTCCCTGGTCAGTCTCCACGTGAGGAAGTTCCAGTTGCTTCCAAGTTCAGTCTGGAAGCAACACTTGCATCCACTGGCATTCATGCTTCCCATGCTGCCATGCCTGACCAGGGAACTCAAATGGTGGATCTCTTGGATCCTGAAGAATCCTGGGCTGTCCCTACAACCCATACCTCACAACCTGTATCTTTACACGGATGCCTCAGACATGGGCTGGGGCGCAACCCTAGGATTTTGGAGAGTGAGGAACACATGGACCCACTCCCAATAGAAGGAGTATATCAGTACCAAGGAAATGAGAGCCATGATATTGGCCTTAGAAATTGTCCAGGATCATCTTCTACCAGGCACTCTGAGGTGGTACACAGACAATACCACAGTGCTGTGGTACATCAACAAATGGGGGGGACCAAGTCCTACCTCCTGTGCATACTAGCACTGCAGGCTTGGGAAATTGTACCAGGGAAGGAGATCCTTCTCCAAGCAGTTTACATCCTCTCTGTAGAAAATGTGATGGCAGATTCTTTAAACAGGACTATGACCCTGTCTCACGAATGGATGCTGAACAGGGACGTGTTTCTGGACCAGGTCCAGCGATGGGGTATTCCAGATGTGGATCTCTTCGCCTCTGCCATGAACAGACAGCACCCGACCTTCTGCTCCAGGGTACCTCATCCAGAGGCTTGGAAGTTGGGTGTTCTCTCAATTTCCTGGAAGGGGATGTACGCCTATACATTCCCCCCTTCTGTCTTATATAAAGAGTTTTGCTGAAAATTCAGAAGGAACAACTTCAGATCTTGCTGGTGACTCCCTACTGGCCAAGGCAGCACTGGTTCCCTCTTCTGTTCCACCTAGCCAAGGGCAGTCACCACAAGTTACCCCATCAGATGGACCTACTCAAATAGGACAAGGGAACACTCCTACGCTCCCAACTGTCCACCTTGAACTTGACACTGTAGATGATAGGGCACTGATTTCCTTCAGACGCCTATACTCCTAGGATGTGATCCAGGTTCTGCAGGAGGCCAGAAAACCGAATACTAGAAAATCTTACCTATGAAAATGGAAGAGATTTTCATTGTGGCTTCTAAAAAAAAAAAATAACCTACAACCACTGAGAGTAGAGCCTCCAGTGGTCTTGGCTTATCTGTGTGACCTTATCTGTCTGGATTATCTTATTCCTTCATTAAAATACATGTGTCTGCCATCTCTGCATGTCTGCCTTTAGTACCTCCTTTAGCTTCCAGGTTAGAAGTCAGTTTTTCGAGAGGAGCACTGCATCTGAGACCCCCAAGGAAACCCATCACCCCCCCCCCCCCGGGACCTTAACTTTGTACAGGAGAAATTGACGCTCCCACTTTTTGAACCAGCCAAAGGCAGCTCCCTCCAACACTGTACCTGCAAGTCTATTCTCCAGGTGGCCATCACATCAGCCGGAAGAGCCTCAGAACTCCAGGGTCTTAATGGCAGACCCCCCCCCTTCACTGTCTTCCACAAGGACAGGGTATGTTTGCACACTAATCCCTCCTACATGCCTAAAGTGGTCAATGAACTGTCTTTAAATCAAACCATAAATCTGCCAACCTTTTTTCTCTCTCCTCAGAGCAAGGCAGAGAGGATACTTCATTCCCTAGACATTCATAGACAGCTCAGGTATTACTTGGCCAAAACCAAATCCCTTCGCAGATCTGACAGGCTCTGTCTCCTACCACCCAAAAACCCTTGGTCAACCTGTTTCCAAGCAAACCATATCCTCTTGGATCTCTAAAACTATTCCATGCTGTTACACTACTCATGGTAAGTCCCTCTTAACCCCTGTTAGGGCTCACTCTACCAGAGCAGTGTCCTCCTCTGGGGCTTTCCTTAAAGGACTAGATACGGCTGCTATTCTCGAAGCAGCTACATGGTCCTCTGTTCCCACTTCCACTAGGCACTACAAGTTGGACTTGGTTTCTCAGGCCACTGCAGGATTTGCCAGAGCCATCCTCAATGGGTTTGTGGAAAGTGCTTCTGGTTCTCCCCCCCTTCCATAGGACAGGAGCTTTTGCACTCTGCCTGATGTCATGAATACAGCAGTATATGAATAGAAGGACATAGTATTGTGTAAGAACTTACCATAACGTTAGATGTGCTTTTCTTCTGTGTGCTGCTGTATAGTTTCCCAGCCAGCCTTCCCACTCACACTTGCCTGACTCTGGAGCATCCACTCACGAGTCCCTGTCTCTGGTGTCATTCATTTCTGAGGAGTATGCATGCTGATGTCTGCTTTATATCTGACGTCCATTTACAACCATCAGAGAAGAGGCGCAGGATGTCACGTACACCCTAGCAGTAACTTTAAACTTTTGTATAATGAGCAGATGTGCGAGAGTTCACAGGAACAAACTCCTTGATGTCATGAATACAGCAGCATATAGAAGAGGAGGACATCTAAGGTTATGGTAAGTTCTTGCACAACAATACTTTCTCCAGTCCTGTCTGGAGACTGGAACACTGCAAAATCCCCATCTGGCTCAGGTGGCCTACCCCACTAAACCTTTTAACATGGTTACCCCAAAGGAGACCTCTTCTTTCAAAATGTGTTGAGGCTGTTACATTTAGTAAAGGTGTGCAAAGACTACCAAGTGGCCACTGCTGTAATGTCTTGAAGTGGAAGATTCCTAAGAGGGGCTGTAGACATGATTATAGACCTGACACTGTGCTTTTGAAGTAACAGGCAGTTTTCTTGCCTTGTCATAACAGGAGATCCGGTCAAAAGTCTTCTGGCGTTGTAGTTTTGGAGGTCTTGTATCCAGTTTAGCTTCCAAAAACCTGATGTACAGATGTTCATTTTTCATTAATGCTTAGAATAATCCATGTAACAAGGTAGTTGCTTGGGAACATGCAGGTAGTGTAACAAGAGCTCCCCTCTCTTGGTGTACTTTTAAAAGAATACCAACAAGTGAATGTATTGGTTCAAATTGCTCTGCAAAACTGCTTCAGTAGTAAAAATTGGTTTTGTTTGGACAGAAATTCTGTCTTGTTACAGAAACCCTTCAGGAAGGCTTTATAAGATCCATATAGCCAAGTCTACTGCAACTGTGATCATCGGAACATCTACTGTTATAGTAAGTTTACTTAAACAACTTATACTGATTTTTGTGTGTATTGATTTACTTTGTTTTGTGGTATTTCATTTTTATGCATTTTAGTAGAATTGTGAGGATTAAGTTTTGTTGGTTTTATGGTACATTTTGATTTAGCTTGGACCTGTTTCTATTAGTTTACCTGTCTGTTAGTTGGAAGTCTTTATAATTTTTATTCTAGTACAAATGATTTATATATATATATATATATATATATATATATATATATATATATATATATATATATATATATATATATGTATATATATATAGGGAATGATGATGCATTTCTTTGCATTTAGTTTGAGACTGTGACTGACACCCTCCTGAAGTATACCGACATCATTTAGGGATTCAGTAATTGCACCTAGTCTGCAATCGTCCGCAAACTTGGTCAGCAAGAGCCCATTAACTTTGACCTGAACATCTGAGAAGTGTATACCAAATGGTAGGGGGCCCAGCACTGATTCTTGTGGCACTCTTCTGCTGGTTTTACAACAAAGTGGTTTATATTCAGTTTGCTAAGTTTATCGCTAATGCCTGAGTGGGATTGTGTCAAAAGGCTTTGGCCAAGTCGAGGTATACCGTGTGTGCAGATTTCCCCTCTTCAATGGCCCTGGTCACATTTTCGAAGAAATCCACCAGGTTTAACAGGTAGGATCTGCCCTTGACTAAGCCAAATTGGGTTGGATCCAGAGTTTTGCAGGTCACCTATATCTTCATGAGTTCCATGATGATATGTTCCATGTTCAGACTTGTAGGTCTGTAATTCCCTGGGTCTTTTGCTAAGCCACCTTTGTGGAGGGGAATAACTTGCTGTTCTCCATTCCACATGTACATTGCCTGTGGTTAGGCTGTGTTTGAATTGGGTACGTAACGGTGATGCTAGTTCATGTTTTAGTTTGTTTAGAAGACAACCTGGGATGCTGTCTAGTCCAATTAAGGCATTGTTTCCTGCCTTAGACAAGGCTTTAATGACCTGCTAGTAGGTTTGCTGTCTGAGGTATCAGTGTGCGAGATACCGTTGGTCACTAGTTCACCACATGCTTGGGTCCTACCATTCAGGCTGCATACATAGCTGTTAAAGGCCTTATGGTTAACCTTGGCTGTGATTAAGTTTTTCTCAGCATTACCCTTTGAAGATTTGACATGTCTTACTTGCCTGTTGAGACTGAGGAGGATGCTTTTTCATTGCTGGGGCCTTGCCTTAGTTTTCCTCGACAGCAGCTTTTTGCACTTGTTAAATTTGTTGCTGGATGTCCACCAGGGTGGCTTGTTTTTACTTTGAGCTCTGGCTTTGATTCTCATTGGAGTCTATACACTTAAGTGATTGTATAGGGCTTTAGTGTAAGCTTTGGCGTAGTTACCACTTCCAGCTGGGAGTGGGGCCTGGAATGCATATATACCTTCCCCTAGGAGGGTATAGTTTACCTTGAAGTTTTTTAGTCAGACTTCACCTTTTGTGACTTCTGGTGTTAGTCCCAGTTCAAAGGTGACGTATGGTCAGATTTAACTAATGAGGGTCCGACAGTCCCTGTGGTGTATCTATTTGTCTTGTTAGTGAGGACCAGATCTAGTATGTTTGTTCCTATTGAGGTTTGAACAATTTGATACAGGGCATTTGAGTTAAAGTCCATGAACTTTTTTGCTAGTGAGTTAGGGCTAAAGTAGGTTTCCCAGTTGATGGTGGGATAGTTGAAATTCCCAGTTGATGGTGGGATAGTTGAAATCTCCCATGAGCAGAGACTCCAGTTTGGTCAAGTAAGCCTCATACACATGGAGGGGGTTCTATAGTTATGACCTGAATGGGGGTCTTACCCATAGTAATCTGAACTTGGAGTAACTCCATGGAGTTGTCCTGTCTAACTAGTCGTCGGGAGGTGAATTTATCTCTATATAGATAGAAATACCGCCTCTCTTGGTGTTCTCATATTCGTTTTGTAGTCTGAAGGTGTGGAAGGCATTGTAGCCTTGGAAGGCTGGGGTACTGTCTTGAGGCCTTGAACCAGGTTTCTGTGACTGCAGACATCTACATTCTCCAGTGATAGGAGTGCTTACAGGGTGTGCAGTTTTTGCTTTAAGCTCCTAGCATTTAGCAGCATAACCCTTACTTTGTTATGATTGGCATGTTTCACGTCAGCAATTTTGTTTGAGACCTTGCCTAAACAAAGGCACTATGGGGAGGGCAAGAGCCTTTGTCAGCAGCTGAAAGCCTATTGGTGCCAGGTGCAAACTATCTTTGGCAAAGCAGTGAGGTTACTTAACCATGTCATCTTAGGCTGACAGAAATTGGATCCCTCTGGAATGACTCCAAAAACTAAGCCAATTATTGAAATCTATCATTTTTTGTTTATACTGTGGCATCATTCTAGGTGAGGTTAATATGTTGCTCAGGGCTAGGGACATTGCCTGGGATACTTACTCAGCTCAATCATGTATGTCTTCATCTAGTCCAGTGAGGTACATCTCAGGTTGTTCACATCAATATCAGCTATGACAAAGTCCTAATGGTAGTTTGTTGCTGAGAGAACTGAGTGCATGATTGATCTGACTAATCTGATAACCGGACAGGCAGCTGGCAGTTACTTTCTCCTTATCTAACCTGATGGGTGGGACATCCATGTGTCTCACAATGGAGTCTCCAGTTACGAGAAAAATTGGTTCATGAGCATTGCGCCTTAAGGGCTTGGTAGGTGAGACACTGTTGCTGTGTGTCTTGACTGCTGTGGGAACTGTTAGTTGTAGCAGTCTTGTGTTTTGGAGGCCTCTGTTTCGATAAGTTTTTTGAGAGAACCTCTGCAGTGATGTATTTCTAGAATACAAAAAAATACAATTCTTTCACAAAGTACAGACAGGAACATCATACAGAGATTTAGAATTCAGTACTATGGAAAATGGGCCAATTACAGTGAGACCCTTGCAGCTAAAAATTTCAGAAGTATACATTATATAAAAGGTAGGCCAACTACACCTAACAGAACATGTATGGTACAGTATTTAGTAAGACATGAATAGGAGTATAGTCAGTATAGTTAGAAGGTAGGTAGGAGAGAAGTGGGTGAGTAGAAAGTGGGAGAGTTGATAGCAAACTGGATTGAGGAGAAAATGTTCGAGGAGAGGAAAAAGTAGTAATGCTACTATCAGCCTGGGGATGTGCAGAAGCAGTACCAGTTATCATTTAAATGCATCTTGAGTAAGTGTTTAAACATGGGCGGGTTGCTGGTGTTATGAATGTGCTGAGGGGATGAAATTCCATGTCTTGGAGATATGGTTTGAGTGAAGGTAATCTCCAAAACTGTTCAGATTTTAGAAACTTTTAGCAAGATGTTTTTGGAAGATCTTAAGGTTCTGTTATTGGATTAGGTTTGTCCAAAGTTTTGGAGAGCTGGGCAGATGTTCTTCATGTTTCACTGTTGCAGTCATCACACTTGGGTTATCCTGCTAGGAGTAGCCCTCAGTCGGCTAGAATATCAGAGGCTTAGTATTTCTGCATCAGTTGCTGTCGATCCAGGACTGACATCAGGTCGTCAGTGGTATAAAATCAGGCAGCTGACGGCATTACATCAGTCTTTCTTGCTAAGGAGCCTGAAGCAGAAGCAGTTCACACGAGTGCCGGTTGGCTGCTACCTGAGTTTTCATTTCCGAATTGAAGTTGAAGTCTTCTAAAGCTAAGTACCCCATTGGGGATCCCTTTTTCTTGCTCTAACCGATGTCCGAAAAAGTTAACAATTGTCTCGCCTGTGGAAAGCAAATACCACACCGAGACTTCCATTCTTACTGTGTCACCTGTTTAGGCCCTGACCACAATGTCCCTCACTGTCGCTTTTGTGCTTTGTTCAACGTCAGAACTGTATTTCGTTGGGCCCTTATTGTAGCTAAATATTTTTGCTGTCAGACCTCTTATTCCGATATGGCTTTGGTAAGCCATCTATCGATCTTCCAAAAAAACACAAGGATAAAGACAGAGACAGACCACACAGGTCCAAAACTGCCAACGATGCTTCCGTTAAGCTAGTTGTCAGTTCTCCAGTCCTCCAGTGAGGTGCTTTCGCAGCCCCTGATGCCCTCTTGTCCGGATTCGCAGGCTACTAGTGAGACCCGTTCAGTATGCCGCGAGACTCTTCTTTGACTAAGGATCCTGTGGATGTGTCTACCTTGGATGGGTCCGGAGCCGCTGAGCAGGCATCAGCTTCCGAGGAAGTTCTTCACACTATCGATACTCGACACAAACCGATGGCTTGTTTCGCGTCTTCAGTTCATTCTAAAACTACAGAGTTTCTAAGGCCCAGGGTATGAACTATGCCTAAAAAAAAGACGACCCAAGCTCAATCACCTGCTTCTATGCCTCAATCTCAAATGCTTAAAGTGGCGGAAGACCTTATTATGCTTATTAGAAGTCAGGCTACCCCTTCCAAAAGAAAGAGACTTGTCCCCAGTAGCTTTATCTGAACAGGAGTCCGATAACTCTGAGGTTTCTGAATATGAAAACATGCAACCCCTCTCTGCTTATGAGGATTCTGATGCAGAGGAATCCATTCCTTCTGCCTCTCCTCCCAAGGATTTTTCATTTGGCGAAACCCTACATACTTTAAGAGAGCATTTCTAATGGGAATGTCAGGACTATACTCAGTCAAAAAAGAGACTTGGGGAATTCTTAGATTTACCACAGCACAGACCTTTAGCCATTCTGTCCTGGATGTTGTGTATGATGTTTTTATGGAATCCAGTTTGACTCCTGACACCCTTCCTCCTGCTCCCAGGAAACTGACAGGTACTACAGAGTCCCTGACTCTCTCACATTCCTTTTCAAAAATCCTACTGCTGACTCAGAGGTCATCTCCCAGTGACCTAAAGGAATTAAAGCAACCTCAGCTAAGAATCCCACCCCCTCAGACAAGGATTCCCGAGCTTTAGACAGATGGGTTAAAAAAGTATACACCTCTGCAACTCTTGCTATTAGAGCACTAAATTGTCAGTTCCACATGCTGAAATATCAGCAGCATACCATTGAACTCCTCAGACAAAAAAATGTCTTCCTTTCCTGCTTGTGCAGAAAATAAAGAATTACAAGAGCTTATGCATTCTGCAAGCCAAGTTACTAAGCACACCTTGCAATGTGGCTTTGATGCCCTAGAAGCATCTTACAGGGCAGCAGTCACTGGTTCTGTCCTTAGAAGGCATGCTTGGCTTAAGGAACAGACCTTGCCAGACCATGCACCATTGAACAGACAAAGACATATTCAAATTTACCCCTACTTAGATGATTGCCTAATTCAGGCAGACAGGAAAAGCTGTTACAGCACCTGACCTTTGTAAAGGACCTACTGACCTCCCTGGGGTATACTATCAATGGAAAGAAATCAAAGCTAGTCCCCATACAAAAAATTGTATTCCTGGGAGGAAGCCTCGATACAGCATCCCAGATGGCATTCCTTACTCCAGAGAAACAAGCCTACCTGACAGGCTACTTCTCTCAACTAGCCACCAGAACCCAGTTATACGCAAGGAATATCCTGCAAGCTCTAGGGTTCATGGCCTCCTGCATTCTAAAAAACAAACAGCCAGCAACAAAAAGCTGTGGAAATGATGTTTATTGGGTCATAACTTCAAATAACAGACCGGTTTCGGCTTGGATTTCACCTAGCCTTCATCAGTGTAACATTACAAAATCACTTATGATGCTACACATAATCTTTACTTACCAGAGATTGACATCTGGCGTAGATATTTGGATGATTGCTGGATGGTGTGGAGGGCAGATATTGAATATTTACATGAGTTTGTTCAATACCTCAATGATAACAAATTGAGATTACAATTTACCATTACTTATGATCAACATCAGATCACTCATTTTGGACATCATGATAACCAGAAATCCTGACAATACACTAAATACTCAAATATACAGGAAATTTCCTGAATACAATACTTTGCTCCACGCATCCAGTTTTCATCCAAAACATATAGCCAGAAATATCCCCAAATCACAGTTTATTAGGGTAAGACAAAATTGTTCTGATGATGATACTTTTCGCCTTTATAGCTAGGATTTGACCGATAGGTTTAAAAACAGAGGTTACAGCTCAGGATATGTTTCCACTGCCAGGAATTATGCATCACGTCTACCTAGGGATGAACTTCTTAAATATAAACACAAACAAGTACCTAAATCCAACATTTTACGTCTTACCACTACCTATGGGAGAAATACCAATAAGTTTATTGATATTATTAAAAATAATTGGAATATTATTTTAGCGGATCCTACATTGTCTTCCATTATAGCTCCAACATGCTCCTTTTCTTTTAGGAAGGGCAAAAATGTGGGTGCTTATTTTAATCACCATAAGCACCATTCTGATTCTATGCATTTACAGTTGGCACAGACTACCATTACAGGTGACAAGCTTATTGGTTGTATGCCCTGTGGCCATTGCAATAATTGCAAATATGTATTAAGAACTAAACAATTTTCCAGTAATAACAGCAGCATTGTATATGATATTAAGTTTTTTGCTAATTGTAATTCTGATTGGATTGTCTACATGGCTTGTTGCAGCTGTCACGCCTTTTATATCGGTCAAACGTCTAGACCTTTTAAGCTAAGGGTTTCAGAACATTTGAGTGATATTAAATGTAAAAGAACAAATAACGCACTTTACAAACATACACTTAAACACAACACAGCTAAATTCAATTTTTTGGTCATTGACAAGATCATTGGTGATCGTTCACATAAATCTGGTTGGCACAGCTAATTGAATATTAAGGAGAAGAAATGGATTGTTAAACTGGGCTCACTTTTTCATCATGGATTGAATGAATACTTATGAATATTTATGAGTATTTATGAATGGCTATATTAATATTTATGAGTTCTCCAATCACTTTTTGTTTCTAATTAATTCAAAGGTATATATGACTTCAACTGTTTTTTGTAATGTTACACTGATGAAGGCTAGGTGAAATCCAAGCTGAAACCGGTCTGTTATTTGAAGTTATGACCCAATAAACCTCATTTCCACAACTTTTTGTTGCTGGCTGTTTGTTTTTTGGTCCAGTTCATTTTGGCCGTGCAACACTCTCCATGCAGGGGAATTGTTTTTGGTTGCGCACTCCTGCATTCTACTCATTCCATATGCCAGACTGCATATGAGGAAACTACAATCGTACCTAAAAAAGCCTTTGGTGTCAACACTCTCAAGACCTGGAAACTATCGTATCTATGATACTATGTCTAAGGAAAGATTTTCTTTGGTGGGCAGCAGCATGCAACCACAACCAAAAAGAGATGCTAGCTGTTCAGCATGCCCTGACAGCTTTCAGACCCCTACTCTCCCTGAGGCCTCTAGTGATCAAAACAGACAACACCACAGAGATGCGGTATATCAACAAGTAGGGAGGGAATCACTCTTATCCTCTCTGCAGGCTCGCCATGACCCTTTGGCACACAGCACCAGCCATGCAAATACACTTGCTAGAACAATTTCTGCCAGGCTTCCTAAACTCTCTGGCAGACAACTTAAGCAGAAACCTCCAAGACCCACATGAGTGGCAGCTAGACCACAGAACCTTCACCCTTGTAACCCAGAAATGGGGCACCCCGAAGGTGGACCTCTTTGCCTCCCACTCCAATCATCAGCTCAGCAAATTATGCACCAGAGAACCTCACAGCAAGGCCTGGAAAGTGGATGCTCTATCCTTCCAGTGGTTAAACCTCTTGATCTATGCATTTCCCCCTCTACCACTCATTTCAAGGGTACTGCTCAAAATAAGGGAGAAAAAAACAAGGGCAATCTTGATTGCCCCAGACTGGCCACGCCAGCACTGGTACCCACTGCTGCGCAGCCTGTCACCCCTGCCACCATGGCACCTACCTCAGATCCCAACACTCCTGACCCAGAAGAATGAAGAATTCATGCATCCACAATTGCAGGCCCTGAACATGGCAGCCTGGCATATTCCCTGACCTCTCCTCCAGCTGCCAGCCTAAGCAAAAAGTCCTGGATGTTATACATGAGGCCAGATGCCCCAGCACTAGAAAATCTTATGCTGGGAAGTGGAAAAGGTTTTGCACCTGGATCCAGGCACAGCCCTTCCTACCTCTCATCCTGGATTACCTAGCAGACCTACTACACAGGGGTCTATCCTTCTCTTCTATTAAAATTCATGCCTCTGCCATCTCTGCTCATTACAGCACAGAGCCACCTCTCGTCTCATACCCTCTCATCAAACAGTTCCTAAGAGGGACTAACAACTTAAGGCCACCCAGAAGAGCACCTACCCCATCTTGGGACCTAAATTTTGTGTTAGAAAAGCTCACCTTGCCACCCTTTGAGCCAGCAATTTCAGCAGAGTTAAAATTCCTCTCTTGGAAAATAGCCTTGCTTCTGGCCATCACTTCAGCAAGCAGAATTTCAGAGCTACAAGCACTAATGGCTGTGGAGCTCTTCATCATTTTCCATGCTGCCAGGGTCTCCCTCAGGACTAACCCATCCTTCATGCCAAAAGTGTTCAGAGTGGCTCTCAACCAATCCATTCATTTGCCCACCTTTTTCCCTAATCCACAAAACAAGGGGAAAGGATACTGCACTCTCTAGATGTGCACAGACAGCTCAGATTCTATCTAGACAGGACTAAATCATTTAGAAAGACTGATCAATTTGTTAGTCAGCTTTGCTACAGGAGCAGAGGGCAAGGCCATATCCAAACAAACTATTTCAAAATGGATAGCACACTGCATCCATTTCTGCTACAAGCAACATGGGGAAACCTTCCCCCAGGGGGCTCAGGACACATTCTACCAGAGCAACCTCGACCTCTGCAGCTTTCCTCAGAGGGGTCCTCACTAGGGACATCCTGGAGGCTGCAACATGGACATCAGTTCATACCTTCACCAAGCATTACCACCTGCCTATCTTCTCCAAATTCAGGGCAGGCTTTGCCACTGCAGTCCTGCAGAGCATCCTAGCCAGCCCCCCAGTCTTCTTGACTGCCTCCACCCTTTCTTTATCTTTGGGAATTAAACCAAATGTGATGACTGCAACAGTTAAACACTAAGAACATAGTACAGTTGTGTACACTTACCATAAATGTAGATGTTGAGTGTATCCACTGTTGCAGTCCTGGTTTCCCTCCCTCCATCCCTCTTGTATCTATCTCTCTCTCTCTCTCTCCCTACAAGGAACGTTTGGTATTTACTTTCTACTGGTGGTGTTCTTCCAGCATAACCTAGCGCCCTCTTGCGGGCTCCTGACAGGGCAAGAAAAACTGATGTAATGGCATCGGCTGCCATATTCTTTACTACTGGTGACCTGACGTCAGTCCTGGAGTGACGGCAACTGACGCAGAAATACTAAGCCACTGGTATTCAGGCCGACTATGGGCTACCCTGGCAGGTATAACCCAAATGTGATGACTGCAGCTGTGAATACATTCTAACATCTACATTTATGGTAAGTGTACACAACTGTACATTCTCAGCCCTAGGCCTGCCTCAGCTACTTCAATCCATCTTCCCACTTCTCATGTAGAAGAGGAGGTTTACTCCTCATCAATCAGTGAGTCAATTACTTAATCATCACAGATTGCCTCTCCATTGGAATACTATTCCCCTGATAATGAATCCATAGAAGGGGACTCTCCCCTGAGGGCATCAACTTTGGGTAGACCATTACCAAAATGAAAGAATATTTCAAATTGGATACTTCCCAAATGACAAACTCGAGATATTTTGAATTACTACAAGTAGGATCTCCCTCTCCTTCTGCCATCCCACCAGTTATAACCATGTTTCTTGATGCATTTTCTTCAGCATCAAAAAATCCTGATTCATAGTCACCTGCCCCCAAGAGACCTGAGTGTTTCTACAAGGTGCATGATGAATAAATTCCTGGTGAAACACGCCTTGGCAGACCCAGCAGTGATTGCTGTATCCCCTGACAAGCAGTCAAGATTAATACCCTCCTCTTCCCTTTTACCTACTGACAAGGGCAGTAAGAATATGGACAGGATAGGTAAGAAGGTTTATACCTCCTCCACCCTAGCCTTCAGAGCTATCAACTACTAAACTCGTATGATAAAATATGCCTTGGACTTAGTATCCCAAGCCTCTACTCTCCTGTCCTCCTTGCCTGACTCACCTAACAAGACAGAGGTAGCATCAAAACTGTCCCTGGCTTCTGAAGTGGCCACACATTCAATTAGATGCAGTTATGATTCAGCAGAGGCTTCTGCAAGGTCTGCTGCTTCTGCATCAGTGCTACGCAGATATTCTTAACTTGCCTTCAACCCCTGCTGGAGGACTTCACATCCCAAGTTCTTAATGCTCCTCTTGACTACAACCTCCTGTTTGGGAAACAGTCTGCAGAGCTCTTTAAAAACCTTCAGGAGAAAAGCAAGAACTTCAAGATATTAAACACCTTCTGGTGTCCCCCATTCCTAAATACTACAGGAATTACCCAGCCAAGACTACCTTTATCAAGATAACCCCCTCCCCTGCTACTTATTCCTCTTACAAACATAGGAAAGGAGACGGACCACTTCCAGACCAGCTTCCTTTCAACCTACCCAAAGACAGCCCTTTCATGACAGAAATGGCTGCAACAACACGTGACTGCCTTGCCCACCTCCCCCTCTCAACCTGCCTCTCCCACTGCCTACCCCTTTGGATAACTGTCACCACAGACCACTGGGTTCTGGCAATAGTAGAAGAGGGATATTTCCTTTTTGGAAAGAAAGACTCCCTGCAAGGGGCATTCCATTCCCACCCAAGAATCAACTACACCTCATTTCCCAGATCCTACAGGATCTTCTGAACCATGGAGCTATAGAACCTCTCCCTCCAGGATAAAAAGGAAAAGGTTTTTACTCAAGGTTATTTCTAGTACCAATAAAGGATGGCCCTTGGAGGCCAAATCTGGATCTGTCCTTTCTAAACCTCTTCCTATGAGTTCCATCTTTCAGAATGTTATCTCTCCAGACCTTTCTCCCACTATTGCCAGTCCAGGCATTCATGGCCATGCTAGATCTAAAGGAGGCCTACCTGCACATCCCCATAAAACCCTCTCACAGAAAGTACTTATGTTTTACTGGGCCCTGTTCTCACTTTCAATTTACAGCCTTTCCCTTTGGTTTATCTACTGCACCTGGGGTATTCACAAGATGCCTGGCCCCAGCAATAGCCTATTGCAGAACCAGAGGCATTCAAATTTACCCCTGCCTAGATGACATCCTCATTCTTGCAGAAAGAGGACACCCTAAAAAACCATCTCCGGTTCACCATGTTCCTGCTATAAGACTTGGGGTTCACCCTCAACCTCCCCAAGTTATCCCTAACCCCACAGCAGGAAAAAATATTTCTGGGATGCAGGATCAGAACAGACCTGATGCAGGCATTCCTCCCTCAGAACAAAGTTCTCTCCCTTACTGCCCACATCCAGGACCTGATCCAGGTACAACTATCAGCAAGACAGTTCCTACGTGTTCTGGGCCTTATGGCAGCTACCATTCCTACGCTGCCTTTAGCCAGGATACATATGAGAACTCCAGTGGTATTTGAAGAATGTGTGGTCCCAACACAACTACCCTCTAGAATTTCGGATCCTATTTTTACCCTGCCTCAAAGCAGAATTAAGGTGGTGGATACAACAAATTCAAATGAGCCCAGGCCTTCCACTCCACCCCCCCCCCCACACCAGTTCAATACATGCATACAGATGCATTAGACCTGGGCTGGAGGGCTACCATGAAGGGTTTCAAGGTGCAGGAGAAGTGGCACGCTACTCTCTGGGAAAAAACATCAGTGTGAGGGAGATGACAGCAGTCCTTTTGGCCCTGAAAGCCTTTCTCCCAATCCTGCAACCAGGTCCCCTTCAAATTTTCACAGACAGTACCACAGTCATGTGGTACCTCTACAAACAAGGAGGAACCAAGTCCTATCTCCTATGCAGGATAGCAGTACAGATTTGGAACCTAGCCTCCAGAAACAACTTATCCCTGCAGGCAGCCTACATCCCATCCCAAGACAACCAACAAGCAGATGTTCTCAGCAGGTCATCTTCTCTACATCACGAGTGGATGTTGAACAGAGATGTTTGACATTGTCCACCATTGGGGCATGCCTCAAGTAGATTTGTTTGCTACCCTCAAGAACAGACAATTGAAAAAATTCTGTACCAAGGACCACTCTCCACTAGCCTACTACTCATGGAAGGGACAGTTTCTATATGCACCCCCCCCTCCTTCTCATTCCAGAAGTCCTCCTGAAGATCAGGAAGGACAAACCAAAAATCTTGCTGGTGACTCCCTACTGACCAAGGCAGCATTGGTTTCCCATACTGTCGCCAAAGGGAAGCACCACAAGTTACCCCACAAGGTGGACCTACTTGCACAGCAGAAGGGAGCACTCATTCATCCTCCCTCACCTACAGATGTTATGCATAACACTATGGGTGATGAACCTTTTAGTCCCTTCAGACACAACTACTCTGAGGACGTCCTTTCAGTCCTGAGGTAGGCCAGGAAAGCTACTATAAGGAGATACTACATTTCAAAATAGGAAAGATTCTCCAAATGGTGTCTCAAAAAGCGTAGGGATCCCTTTTTAGCAGATATTCCTCTAGTTCTAACTTGTGTGTGAAATTATCAAGGCTGGCCTTTCGTACTCCTCAGTGCAAGTCCACCTATCTGCAATCTCTGCCTGCTTACCCCTACTCCTCCCTCTACTACTAGAAGTCACCAACAGCTACAATAGCTTTGGAAATGCACTATATAGTAGTTCAGTGGCTAAAAAATGGAACTCTGTCCCTACTAGCATTCAAAACACATCATCCAAAGCCTCCTTTAAAGACCTCATCAGGCAACATCTCAAGCAAAGTTGGCAGTGCCATGATTGCTCTCCAGGCTAAAGAAAGCGGATAAGGTACACATACTAAACCTAGAGTACTTGATAATAGTTTTCAGTCTTACTCACAAACACTGGCTAATCTACAATGTATGTACTGTACCTGTGTACTATATATGTATTCTACCTATGTTCCAAATGTCAGCTGTACACCACAAATCTGTTAATTACCTTTATTTTTTAATTAATATTTTTTGTTTGTTCTCTCCACTGTAACTGTTGATGTGCTGCATACCACTGTAAAAAACATGTCTTTTGTAATTTGTGTGTATACTGATCTAGTCTAAATAACTAAATGCATCTGTAATTTTTCTATGTGGAGCTTTTCTTCCCAGGCCTCTGCTGAAAAAGGGCCTTTTCAGCTCAGTCAGACACCTCCGGTTAACAAATGTAAAATAAAAAAATAAAATAAAATACTATCCAGGCTAGATGTTAAATTGCTCCTGAAAGCTGTCTTGCTCATCAGACCACCAAGAAAAACCTGTCCCACCTCCTTGGAACTTTAACTTTACCCTAGAAAAACTCTCACTGGCTCCATTCGAGCCAGCCAGCTCTGCAACAGTCCAAATGTGCACATGGAAAATTGCTCTTCTGGTGGCCTTTACCTCTGCCAGAAGGATGTCAGAGTTGCAAACCCTCATGGCTTCCACACCCTACACTATTTTCCAGAAGGACAGGGTGATCCTGCATACCAACCCTGCTTTCATGCTGAAGGTGGTCAACAAACCGTCTTTAAACCAGTTCATTCACCTGCCCACCTTCTTCTCCTCTCCCATTAATGACAATGACAGGATATTCCATTCCCTGGATGTGCACAGGTAACTGAGGTTTTATTTAGACAAAACTAAGCCCATCAGAAAAGCCAGTCAACTATTTGTATCCTTCCACCCCAGAGCTGTGGGCAAGGGCCACCTTGTCATCTATACATACCTTCACCAAACACTACAAATTGGACTACATCTCCAGAGCAGGGTTTGCTAGGGCAATCCTACAGGGCTTTCTGGAATTAGTTACCTCTACCTCCACCCTTCTTCCTAAGCTGTGGCACTCTCCCACACTAAGAATACTGCAGCATGGTAATAGGACATAGAATAGTTGTTTAAAATGTTACCATAACCATAGATGTCCTTCTCTTCCATGCTGCAGTATTCCTTCCCTCACACCTATCCCCCTTTATTTCTATTGGCCTATGTAGAGGACACCCTGGAGCACCACCTATACTATGGTCAGACTACCCAGTAAATGGCACTTCACACTTCTTGTGGACATTATTTGTCTCACACTAGTTGACTTTCCAACTGGGCAATTAAGTTCTGAGGTCTGTGCGTGCAAACGTCACATGTAATATCCCTGGTTTATGGCCCTATGTGTGACATCCCACTGATCAAGAGCAACCAGGCTTAAGCTTTTGTATAGGAGCAGATGTTTGGGTCACCTGAGGAGTAGAATCCTACACTAAGAATATGGTTATGGTAAGATTTAACACAACTATTCTTTCTCGATTATGGATGAGTTGTTGCCAGGAGGGATGTAGACTGATATTTTGACAATGTATTTTTTGGGGTTAACTTTGAGTCAGCAGGCTAGTATTTCAGTGTTGAGGTCTTGGGAGGTTTACTTGTAGGTGCTTAACTTTGAGTATCTTTATATATTATAGCTGGACCTCCACCATAGTTGTGTAGTCTATCAAGTTTATGGATGTTCTAGCTGCAGTAGATTTCATTGTCGTTTATGTGCAGTGTTAGCCAAGTTTCGGCTAAGTCTGCTATGGCAGGGATGCTCCTAAGATTCTTAATGATCAGGATGTCAGAGCCATTTCATGGTAGGTTAGTGATGGGCAGGCATCAGTGTTTGTATGAGGTACTTGTGGGTTTAGGGCCCAGGTTTGGGTGGATGTCTCCACTTAATTTAAGCTGTGGTTTTATGTGTAGAAATGGATGTAAGAATTTAGGTGATGGTATTTGTGGACTGCTTGTGGTGAAGTTAGTGGCTGTATTTATCTAAGTAAATGGTTCTGTCTTAGAGCTATTAGAGATGTGGTGCTATAGAAATGTTAGTATAAGAAACATCAGGTGGGGGTGGGAAGGGGTAGGTGGGAGATTGTGTTTGGAATAGTGTGATGTTGAAAAGCGGTGAGATGGAAGTCTGCTGTGAGTAAGCTGAGGATAGAAATGTGACAGCAGTGTTGTTATGCAGAGAGTGTGACAGAGGGTAAGCTAAGTGGTTAGACCAGGATGTATTGATTTAGAAATAAAATGATTAATTACTGGGTAATTTAATTGTGTAGAGGGAATTGGAGGTAGTGATTGGATAGTTGGTTGTGGTTGTCGTGGTGTGGTTAAGGCACTATTTTTGGTAGGTGGGTAAGACCGAGACAAGTGAAAGGGTGTGGAGGTTGATGGTGAGAATAAACAGTATGTAGGTTGTTAGTGAAATACTTGAGCAGTGATTTTTGTGAGGACTAACAGAGAGGGTAAAGACCTTGGCCGAACAGAAAACAATTAGCTGA
Source organism: Protopterus annectens (assembly GCF_019279795.1). Taxonomy (NCBI): domain Eukaryota; kingdom Metazoa; phylum Chordata; order Ceratodontiformes; family Protopteridae; genus Protopterus; species Protopterus annectens. Next base: position 26,671,067 of record NC_056738.1, on the reverse strand, counting down.
AACAAAATGGACAAAAAGGGTCCCAAGCACTGTTAGGCCCGGAGCACGACTTTACTTGCTTCGTTCAGTGCCAGTTAGTGTCCGTTCTACAATGAGCAGAGACTGTAGTAAATTAGATACCCCGTGGGTACCTAGATATTGATTTAGGGTATTGCCAACAAGTCTGCAGTTATAGAAATACTGTAGTTAAGTAGTAGGGCTATTGAGGGAGGGGGGAAGACTGCATAGGATAAGAGCATAGCAAGCAGTTGTCGCCCCTGGCGGTGTACTTGAAAGTTAGTTTCTATTAGTAAATAACCACAAGTTAAGTTAAAATCTTTGCTGGACTGACCTACATTCATTTTCTTTCATGAAGTTTCTTTCTTCATGTGTCAGTATGTCTGCTCGCAGGGTTATAAGGGGAAGCAACAAGCTGAGATATCTATGCAAGGAGGGAAATTCAGTTCACAATCAAATTGTACAGTTAAACTATTTTCTTTCATGCCCAGTTTCTTCATGTGCCAGTATGTCCACTCAGAGTTATAAGGGAATAGAAGATGTCCTATTCTCATGTTGCAGTATTCATACTGTGGGATTATTTGCCTCAGGCAATCCGAACGTCGGCTCCTATACAAAAGCTTTCAGCCTGTTTGCTGTAGGTGTGTGTGGGACGTCACACATAGGGTCATAAACCAGGGGCCTTAAATGTGATGTCTGCATGCACAGACCCCAGAACTTTTCTGCCGCAGTCTAACATCAGATTGCACCGCTCCTCTTTATCAAGACGTCCAAAGCCAAGTACCCTGTTGGGAATTTGTTACTCATATTGCTTGAAGCTTGGTTAGCTGACTTTTACTTTAGCTGATGTCAACTAAGGTAAATGATAGACACCCACTACCATTGCGTCTTCTGTCTAGACTGGGAACATGACCATACTTCTGCGCCATCTGCCAGTCCTTTGTTCCTAAAACTCATAGAAGCTGCTTGGCTGCCCTTAACCTGTCAAAAACTGTTAAAAAGAGCACCTTGGAAGAAAACATTAAATATTACCCAGTTAAACAGAGAAATTAACCTCTTTTAAAGCTAATTTACATGCATAAATAAAATTTATATCAAAATTAGTTTTAAAATTGGTTAATATTTAATGGTTTTAGTATAAAATATACACATTGGAGGGTATGCAGTCATCTAAGGAAGTCTTTATTGTAACGAAAATACATGTTTAAGTTGTGGGTGTTTGTGTATTTGTCTGCCATGTATCTTGCTTACTGTGGACTAATTAAAAGGATTTCACTCTGTAGCTTGGTGTTTTCTTCTAAGGTGCTCTTTTTAACAGTTTGAGTCATTTGGTGTTGAGCACTTTTATTTCCCATTTATTTGATTTGCCCTTAACCTGCATTTAGAAAATCAAAGGCTTAAAAAAACTAGCCCTTAGGATCGATCCAGAATTGGCAGAACCAATATAACTGCCAAAGAAAAAGTTCAAAGTTTCGCAGCCTACCACCACTGCCGCTGTCATCTGACAACCACCGATATAGGGGTTGAGGGACGCCTGCTAGAGCTGTCCACTTCTACGGCATCCCTTGAGGTAGCCGTACTCAAAGTGCCAGCCGGCATGTCTGTGGAGATAACTCTGACATCTGTTATTCCCGATGTCGAGGGGGAGCCAGGTTCTACCGGATGCCCTTCTGGATCTCACGAGTCTGAGGCTCCTTCAGTTGCTAAGATCTTAGGCCTACCCTGTCTCCAAAAACTACTCCTAAATGAAAGCAGAAAACTAAGCATTTATCTACACTACCTGAAAGTCAACCGGATTGGCAGTCCTTTACTCAATCCCTGATGCAGGTCTTCATGGCCCTAAAGTCTACACCATCCTCAACCCCATCCATTCCTTTGTGGAGTCCAAGGTTTCCTTCTACCAGGAAGAAGAGACCCTCTCATCTTGCTCATAGGAGTCTATCTCCTGTGCTTCACAAATAGCCTCACCCCTGGAATATTCTCCAGATGAGTATTCTGTTGGGGAGACTCCTCCAGAGGACATTACATTTGGTGTAACCATCACTAAGATGAAAGAATGTTTCAAATGGGATTCTTCCCATATGTCAGAATCTCAAAAAAGATGGTTTGAATTGCTGCAGGTTGAATCACTTTCTCCAGGTGCTATTCCCCCAGTGATCCCTTCATACCTTGATGTATTTGCTTCATGCTCAAAGAACCCCGACTCCCAGCCAACTTCTCCAAAGACCAGACAGTTTCTATATCATAGCTGTGGCCCCAGATAGGCAATCTAGGTTGCTCCCTTCCTCGTTTCTGTTACCTTTGGATAAAGACAGTAAATTTATAGATAGGCTGGGCAAGAAAACTTATATCTGCTGTACTCTGGCCTTCAGAGCTATTAACTACCAAACCCATATGGTTAAATTTGCCTTGGACTTGGTTTCCCAAGCATGTACACTTCTCTGCTCCCTGCCTGATTCCCCTAACACAACTGAAGTGGCATTTAAGCTATCCATGACATCCCAGGTGGCCAGACACTCTATCAGATGTGGTTATGATGCAGCAGAAGCCTCTGCTAGATGAGCTGCAATTGCATCAGTTATGCGTAGATACTCCTGGTTTAGGCTCCAACCTCTACCAGAGAATTTTAAGTCAAAAATCCTAGATGCCCCTCTTGGCAATGTCCTATTTGGAAAGAAATCTGCAGGTGAAAAGCAAAGAGCTGCAGGACATTAAACACCTACTGGTCTCTCCCCTACCTAAGTTATACAGAAACTATCCTGCAAAGGTATATGTCAGAAGGGCTCCTTCTACGCCCCCACCCTTCTTGTAGTAGGTATAGGAAAGGGACTAGGAGACTACCTTCTTTAAGGACTACCTCTTCTCAACCAGCCCAGACACTGCCTTTCAGGACAGAAATAATGGCAACAATGTGTGACTGCCTTTGCCCAACTCCCCCTGTCTACCTGTCTCTCTCACTGTCTGCCCCTCTGGAAAGAAATCACAACTGGGTGCTGGCAATAGTGGAAAATGGATCCTGGGAGAAAAAAACAACCCTTGGGGCATTCCTTTCCCACCCAAAAATCAGTTCCACCTATTTCCACACATTATTCAGAACCTACAGGCTCAAGGCACCATATAACCTGTCCCATTAGGGCTAGAAGGAAAAGGTTTCTACTCCAGACTTTTCCTAGTTCCAAAAAAGGATGGACCATGGAGACAAATCCTAGACTTATCCTTCCTAAATCTTTAAAAGTCTCCTCTTTCAGAATGCTGTCTCTACAGACCCTGTTTCCACTACTGCCACCCAGGGTTGCCAGATGTCCCTATTTGAGCGGGATTGTCCCGGGATCAGCAGCCCGATCCCGAGTCCCACACTGCTGGTTTAAATCCTGACGAAATAGCCTCCATTTTTTTTTGATTGGCCCATATACCAGCATATGGGCTAATCAAAAATCGCTAAACATGGAGTTACTTGTGTTTAATGCAGAACATCAGGCAGATCCATATTAAACACAAGTAGCTCCGTTTTGCGATTTTTTGATTGGCTCGTATACCGGCATACGGGCCAATCAAAAATCGCTAAACACTGAACTACTTCTGTTTAATGCGGAACTGCCTGATGTTCTGTATTAAACACAAGAAAGCTCTGTGTTTAAAGACAGACTTTTTTTTTTTTGGTCTTCACTTAGCATGAAAGACCTTTTTTCTTTGTCCCTACCTGGCCAGTCGGAAATCTGGCAATCCTGCTGCCACCACAAGCTTTCATGGCCACTCTGGACCTGAAGGAGGCTTATCTCCACATCCCCATACACCCAAACCACAGGAAATACTTATGGTTTGTTGGCCCTGCACTCATTTTCAGTATACTGCCTTGACCTTTGGTTTGTCCACTGCATCAAGGGTTTTTACCAAATGTCTAGCTCCCTCACTTAGCCTTCTGCAGGACCAAGGGCATACGTATCTATCCATACCTGGATAATATTCTCATTCTAGCAGAACAGGAAGAGATCCTCAAAAAGCATCTCCAGTTCTCTGTCCCTGCTTTAGGGACTAGGTTTCACTCTGAATCTCACCAAACCATCCATACCCCCAGAAAATGACAAGATCTTTCAAGGGTGCAGGGTTCAGACAGAATTAATGAAGGCATTTTTACCCCAAGAAAGTAATCTCCCTGACAAACCATTTCAAAGACCTTCTTCACATAAACAGCTGTCAGCAAGACAGTTCTTGCTTCTCCTGGGTCTTATGGCACCCACCATCCCCATGCTTCCCCTAGCCAGGATGCACATGAGGAAACTTCAGTGGTATTTAAAGAATGTATGATCCCAGCATAGCCATCCTTTACACCTCCAGATACCCTTCCTTCCTTGTCTACAAACAGAACTAAGGTGATGGATGCAACAAATTCAAAGGAATCCAGGGCTTCTTCTCCTTACATCCACACCAGCTCAACACATGCACACAGATGCATCGGATCTGGGCTGGGGGCTACCATGAAGGGACTCTACATACAAGCACCTTGGCAGGAATCCCACCTAAGGAAGCATATCAATGTCAAGGAAATGACAGTGGATGTCCTATTGCATTGTTGCAGTATTCTACTTGTGGGTTTACCCTTCTTCCTCTCCAGTTTGTCTGGGTTTCCAAAGATTTTCAGTCCCCCTCTGTGCATTGGACGTCTGATGTGGCTGCAAGAACGGCCATAAAAGTGACGTCTGCACATACCAGCCCTCAGAACTTTTCAGCAGTCAGTTGTAAACCAGGTGCTCCTCCTCATGGATGTCTGATAGGAAAAGACTCAGTTAAGTACACCTTTGGGGATTCTTTCAGTCCTACTTTATTATAGTCCGTTAATGTCATCTGGCAAGGGCAAGTGTGGTCGGCAGATTCCCCACAAAGACACTCATGACCAGTGTCTCTTTTGTCTAGGCAGGGAACACTACCACGAGAACTGTGCCATTTGCCAATCGTTTGTCCCTAAGACCATACGCCATTTGCAGGCCTTACACTTGTATTTAGAGAATCGACCCTTGAAACAAATAGCATTAGAGATGGAGGCCGCACCCGATGCCCCATCTGAACCAGCTAGGAAGAGGGTCAAGTCCTCATGGCCTACTTTGTATGCTGCACCTCTGTCTGCCGTACCTCAGTCTGTTGCCAATGTCAGCTTGACTGAGGATCCAGCATCCGCTGGTGTAGATAAAGTGGGTACCTCTGAGGAAGCCGCACAGTTTCAAGTGGATGACATGTCCGCAGATGATTTAGCAGCACCTGCCTTAGATGCTGGGGAGAACAAGCATTCACTCAGGGCTCATTGGATGTCTCCTGTGCCATTCCAATGCCTGACCCTAGTCCTATTTCTAGCCAGAAGCCGGTAAGACATTTAAAGAATAAAAAAAGATGACACCTCACTCCAACCTCTGAAAGCATGCCGGATTGGCAGGCCTTCAGCCAGAGTTTGTTCACTGCCTTCTGCAGAACCCTCTGCCACTGCTCCTTCCCTCCTTAGTCCTAGACCTCCAACCCAGAAATGGAGGGTAGATCAGCCTGAAGTGGAGGAATTGTCTGATTCCTCAGAGGACTCAATTTCTTACTCCTCCCGGATATCATCCCTCTGGGATATGGCTGTCCTGAGGAGAGCTCTGTTGAACCTGGCTCCCTTGTAGAGGATCTTACCTTTGGGGAAGCTATTAATAAAATGAAAGACCACTTTAAGTGGCAGTCCTCTGATATGTCTGATGTACAAAAAATTATTTTATGACCTTATTCAAATGGACTCTCCCAATCCTTCTACCATTCCTCCAATTCAACCAGCATTCTTGGATGTTTTTGCCTCAGCCTCCATTAGCCTGGACTCCCACCCTCCAGCCCCATGTAGAGCAGACAGACTCTATAAAGTCCTTGAGACAGAGACATTTCTATAAGTGCCCTCCTGCTGATCCTGCCACTATTTCAATTTCTATGGACAGGGCATCCAAGCTACTGCCTGCCACTTCTTTCCTTCCTGCTGGTAAAGCCAGCAAGACCATGGAGAGGTTGGGAAAGAAAATGTATACTTCTGCTACCCTCTCATTTAGAGCCACCAACTACCAAACTCATATGACCATATACTCCTTAGTTCTGCTGGACAAAGCCACTAAAGATTTAGATGACATTGCTGACTGTACAGCCAAGGCCTCGTTGTCTTCACTGATAGCACTCATCTCTCAAGTGAATAGACATTCCCTGAGATGCAGTTATGATGCAGCAGAAGCCTCAGCAAGGTCTGCTGTATCAGCTTCAGTACTAAGGTGGTACTCTTGGCTGTGACTACAGCCTCTCCCAGATGACTTCAGGGCCAAACTCCTTGATGCACCTTTGGATCACTCAGCCCTTTTTGGTGCAAAAGTTGCTGACCTATTCAAATCCTTACAACAGAAGGGAAAAGAATTACAGGACCTAAAACATATCTTGGTCTCACCTTTTCCAAGTTCCAGAGGAACTAGAGAACCCTCTAGAAGACAGCCTCATCAGGCTAGGCCTTCTCAGTCTTCCAGCCAAAGGCCTCGCTTTCCCAATAGGGCAGGTAGTGTCTGACTGCCTGCCAAAATTTCAAGGACTGCTGCTTCATGTCCTGGATCACCCCCCCCCCCCCCATCAAGACTGGGCATACCACAGCCTCCTTCCAGTCAACTACCCCTCCTCCTGCTACTACAGGGCACCATAGAACCAGTTCCTGCAGAAGCAAAAAGAAAAGGATTCTACTCCTGAATCTTTCTGGTACCCAGAAAAGAAGGGCCATGGAGGCTGATTCTAGACCTCTCATGTCTCAACCCTTTCCTAAAGGTTCCTGCTTTCAGAATGCTCACCCTACCTACTCTCTTTCCACTCATCCTTCCCCAGGGTTTCATGGCAGCCATGGACATAAAGGATGCTTACCTTCACATACCTGTAAAGCCCCCCTTCAGGAAATACCGGAGATTCCTGGCAGGCTCATCTCACTTTCAGTTCTGTGCCTTGCCCTTTGGGCTTTCTACTGCCCACAGGATATGTACAAAATGCCTTGCTCCAGTCATTGCCTACTGCAGGGAAAAGGGAATTCAGCTATTCCCTTACCTAGATGACCTTCTAATCCTGGCAAAAGACAAGGAAACTCTTCTCCACCACTCTGGGGACCTTCTGGTAATCCTACACTCTCCAGGATTCATGATCAACTTCTCAAAATCCCACCCAGGATATTGTCTTCCTGGGTTGCAGGATCAGGACAGACCTCATGAAGGCCTTTCTTCCAGCAGAAAAGGTGGTATTACTCCAAAACCACCTTCTTACTGGTCTTCAATCAACAAAACTGACTGTAAGACAATTTCTGAGGCTTCTAGGTTACATGACAGCTACCATTCCCATGTTGCCCCTAGCAAGGAGGCACATGAGGAAACTTCAGTGGTACTTCCGGTTGGTGTGGACCCAACACTCCCACCCTCTAGAGTTCAGGATCCCGCTGCTCCCCTGCTTGCATCAGGAACTGAGATGGTGGGTGGCTCAGGTAGCCCAAAACCCAGGACTGCCTCTGCAAACACCCTCTTCCTCCCAAACCATGTACACAGATGTCTCAAAGCTGGACAGGGGAGCGACTCTGGGGAAAACGAAAAGTACAAGGTTTGTGGACACAGACACAAAGAAGATCTCATAAATGTGAGAGAAATGAGAGCCATCCTCCTTGCTCTACAGGCCTCCCAACCCTACCTAGAGTAGGGTCCTCTAAAGATATTCACAGACAGCACCACAGTCATGTGGTATCTCAATAAGCAAGGAGGAACCAAATCCTACCTTCTATGCAGACTAGCTCTGTGGGTGTGGGAACTGGCTACCTCATAGGGGATCACCCTCCAGGCAGCCTACATCTTATCCCTGTACAACTCCCAGGCAGATTACCTAAGCAGAACCATTTCAGACAACCATGAATGGATACTGTAAAGAGATGTTTTGCTGACTATGGTCCACAGGTGGGATATTACACAAATAGACCTGTTCGCGTTCTCCGTAAACAGGCAGCTTCCTGGCTACTGCACCAGGACACCAGACCCCAAGGCATTAGCAGCAGATGCCTTCTTGATAACCTGGAAGGGGATATTCCTGTATGCATTTCCCCCTTCACATTAATACAAAAGTTTCAGCAGGACTCTCCCAAAAATCTTGCTGGTGACTCCCTACTGGCCAAGACAGCACTGGTTCCCTCCTGTTCTTCACCTGTCCAAGGGCAATCAGAAGTTACCCCTTCATTGGACCTGCTCACAACAGAACAAGGGGACTCTGATACACCCACAATGGCAATCCATGCACCTTACCATGTGGCTGATAGGATTCTGATTCCCTTCAGACATCTATATAACAAGGTTGTGCTTACTGTCCTGCAGGAGGCTCGGAAACCCAACACAGGGAAATCCTATCTCTCTAAATGGAAAAGGTTTTCTGTTTGGTGTCACAAAAGACAGGTGGACCCGCTGGAAAGCAATATGCCTCTCATCCTGTCATACCTGTGTGAACTCATGCAGACACGGGTGTCTTACTCATCTATGAAGGCACACCTGTCTGCTATCTCTGCCTGCCTCCCCCTGGATCCAACCCTTGCATCCAGACTCCCTTCCAAACTTTTCCTCAAAGGTGTATTACACTTAAGACTACCCAGAAAATCCTCTCCCCCTCCCAGGGACCTAAACTATGTTCTAGAAGAACTCATGATAGCCACTTTTGAGCCAGCAGACAAAGCCACCTTAAAATTGTATACATGGAAAACTGAATTGCTGGTAGCTCTGACTTCCACCAGAAGGGTTTCAGAATTGCAAGCTCTTATGGCTTCACCACCTTTCCTAATCTTCCACCCGGATGGGGTGACCCTCAGGACTAACTCGCCATTCTTTCCCAAAGTAGTGAATGACCTATCCTTGAACCATCCCATCCACCTGTCCACCTTCTTCCGTAACCCACAGGGGGATAGTGAGAGAGTGCTAAATTCCCTAGACATCCACAGACAACTTGGGTTTTATCTTCATAAAACCAAACCCTTTGGGAAATCAGACCAGCTGTGTCTCCTTCCACCCCAGGGCCTTGGGGAAAGCTGTGAGTAAACAGACCATTTCGACCTGGATCTCCCGGGCCATTTCCTTCTGCTACCTCCACCATGGTAAGACCTTGCAGAGCAATGTCAAGGCCGACTCCACCAGAGCAATGGACTCTTCTGGAGGCTTCTTTAAAGGGTTAGACACCAACTCCATACTTGAGATAGCAATTTTGTCCTCAGTCCACACCTTCATCAAACACTACAAACTGGACCATATCTCCAGAGCCAGGGTGGAGTTTGCCGGGGCTATCCTACACGGTTTCCTGGAAACTTCATCTAGGCCACCTCCCAATTCTAAGTGAGCTTTTGCACTCACCCACAAGTAGAATACTGTAAGATTGGAGTAGAAGGACATAGGAAAGTTTTGTGTAAAATCTTACCATAACTATAGATGTCCTCTTCCATGTTGCAGTATTCCTTTCCACTCACCTTCCCCATTTGTGTGACTGCACTTGTTCTCCTGGGTGATATTGGACAGGCTATGCCCTTACAGGACTGGCTCCGACTGGGGCTTTTACTGTGTTTTGAGGGCTGGTGCGTGCAGATGTCACTTTTATGGCCCATGTTCCTGCAGCCACGTCAGACGTCCAACGCACCAAGGGGGACTGAAAATCTTTGGAAACCTGGCCAGACAAACTGGAGAGGAAGAAGAGTAAACTCACAAGTAGAATACTGCAACATGAGTTGGGAGGCTGGCCTAATGGTTAAGGTGTTTGCCTTACAAAGACAAGGTGCAGGGTTTGAGTCTCACAAGGGATAACTGGCTAGGCTTAAAATGGCTCGCAAGGGCAGTTAGCCTAGTACTAACCTATGAACCTATAAGAGAAGGACATCTATGGTTATGGTAAGATTTTACACAACTTTCCTTTCTGTCTCTCTATCCTTCAGCCAGGCTTGCTACTAATCTTCACAGACAACACCACTGTCATGTGGTACATCAACAGACAAGGGGGGACCAGGTCCTACCTCCTGTGTAGGGTGGCAATGCAAATTTGGAATTAGCCTCACATTACAGATTATCCCTACATGCAACATGCATCCCTTCCCAGGACAACCAGCAGCCAGATGTCCTAAGCAGATCATTCTCTCTCCATCATGAGTGGATGTTACACAGGGAAGTTTTGCTAGACATTGTCTACTGATGAGGAACCCCTCAAGTAGATCTATTTGCCTCCCCCCTGAACAGACAACTGACAAAATTCTGTACCAGACTCCACTCTCCACTAGCCTGGAGGGTGGACACCTTCACCATCTCATGGAAGGGATGGTTTCTGTATGCCTTTCCACCCTTCCCTCTAATTCAGAAAGTTATCCTGAAGGTCAGGAGAGACATGCCAAAAATCTTGCTGGTGACTCCCTACTGGTCAAGGCAGCATTTGTTCCTCCTTCTACAGTCACTTGCCAAGGGCAATCACCACAAGTCACCTCATAAAGTGGACCTAATCACAACAGAAGCAAGCTCTCATCCGTCCACACCTAGAGATGCTGAACGTAACTCTCTGGGTGATAAACTTCTAGTACCCTTCAGGCACCGCTACACATATGACGTGCTCTCTATCCTGCAGGAGACCAGGAAACCTAATACAAGGGGCTCCTATATTTCTAAATGGCAGAGATTCTCCATATGGTGTCTCCAAAGGCAATAAGGACCCCCTTCTAGCTGATGTCTCTTTAGTCTTAGCTTGTGTGGGTGAATTGATTAAAGCAGACCATTCATAACCTTCTGTGAAAGTACACCTCTCTACTATCTCTGCCTGCCTACCCTGGAACCTCCTTTACTCTCCAGGTTGGATGTAAAAATGTTCTTAAAAGGGATCTTGTACATAAGACCTCCTAGAAAGCCTACTCCACCACCCTGGAAACTGAACTGCATCCTGGAGAAACTTATGCTTCCTCTATTCGAACCAGTACTTCTGCATCACTACAGATGTGCACATGGAAAACAGTCTTGCTGGTAGCCCTCACTTCTGCAAGAAGGGTGTCAGAGCTACAGGCACTCATGACATTTCCCCTTACACTGTCTCCCATAGAGACAGGGTGACCCTGCGCACCATTCCCTCCTTCATGCCCAAAGTGGTCAATGAACTTTGACTAAATCAATCCATTCACTTACCAACCTTTTTCTCCTCTCCTCAGAATGACAGTGAGAGAATACTACACTCCCTGGACATTTACAGGCAATTAAGATTTTATCTGGACAAAACTAAGGCCATCAGAAGATCAAACTGACTGCCTACCCTGGAACCTCCTTTACTCTCCAGGTTGGATGTAAAATTGTTCTTAAAAGGGATCTTAATGTAACGTCTGCATGCACAGACCTCAGAACTACCATACCACAGCCTCCTTCCAGTCAACTACCCCTCCTCCATCAGGTTTTGCAAGCCCTGCTACTACAGGGCACCATAGAACCACCATAGATATGAGAATAGAAGGACAGAATAGTTGTGTAAAATCTTACCATAACCATAGATGTCCTTCTCTTCCATGTTGCAGTATTCCTTACCTCCCTCCTGTCCCCCTTCTGAAATAGTTACAGGACTAGAGACTCCATTGAGCCCCTACCAACACTAGGCCCATTCTTGGTCAGTCTGTGGCATTTCACCTATCTGAAAGACCTGTTTTGGCATCTCCTATGCTACTCTCCAACTGGGCAGTTAGTTCTGAGGTCTGTGCATGCAGACGTTACATTAAGGCCCCTGTTTATGACCCTACTTGTGATGGCCCACGCACCTACAGCAACCAGGATGAAAGCTTTTGTATGGGAGCCGACTTCTGGATCACCTAAGGTGGAGAATCCCACAATATGAATATTGCAACATAGAAGAGAAGGACATTTATGGTTATGGTAAGATTTTACACAACTGTTCTTTTTTGATGTATGCATTTTTCAAGTACTTTGGAGAGGGGAGTAAAGATTGCTATAGGGCAGTAGTTTGTCAGTTCAGTGCATGTGCCACCTTTGTGTAATGGAGTTATAAAGGAAGCTTTGCATAGGGCTGGGATTTAGTTTTCTGTAATGGTTCTGTTAATTAGAATAGATACAGGGTAGCAAATGGTGTCAGTGGCTATACTGAGTTATTTGGTTGGCAGGGGCTAATGAGGGTTTCACTTGTTTACTATATTGTTGAGGAGTATTTATGTTGGGGGGTTGGGAAGGTTGGGTGCAGTGTTGGGCCATGTCTGTCATGTACATCACTGCTCTTGTAGTTGTGGTGATTGGTGGAGTTTTTCAGGTTCTGAAGAAGTAGTTTTGGTACTTTTTTGCACTGAAATGTAGGGTTTTGTATATGGTGTAGTTTAGTAATGTATATTTTTGAGTTAGATTTTATCTATGCTGCAAAGGTATAAGGAGGTATAGGATTAAGGAGTTGCATATGTGGATAGGTGCCATGTATTTATTTGTGGAGGACTTGGTTTAAGTGTAAGTAGAGCATGATTAATAAGTAGTTAATTGACTTAGGATAGTTAAAGTTCTTTTTGGGGGAAATAGATGTATATGTATGATAGAAGGTGTGAAGTTGTAGAGGAGAAGGAAATGGGAGGAAGAAATCTACAACAAATATTGGGATGGGCCTATGGGTGGGACGGCTGATGAGGGAAGGATGGGGAAAATTGTGTTCTGATTTTTAATCGTTTATTCAGCAGCAGTGTAATCAAAATCTAATTTTAGATACTTTTTTATTCTATAGGTTGTTTTTAACAGACAAGGTTACAGTGTTGCTCCATGCTATGTTTTTACAGAGCTGCTTAGTTTAATGATGAAAGAGGTTGAAATGCAATATGTCTCGAGGGTGACCTGGGAGAAAAGCAACTCTCCCCCTAAAACTAAACTGCTCAACTGAAGACAGGGCAACTTATTACAAGATACAGCAGAAACAGTACATGTAATGTACTGTTTAGCAGTAAGGTTAGGCCAGCTAGGTGTGGGAAAAACTGGATCTGCTGGCATACTTAATAGCAGTTGAACATAAGCCAATATTTCTGTGCTCTATTAATGTCTGTTCTTGGTTTAAACTTTCCTGAGAGGTGGAGTAATCAGGATGGGCAAATCTTGCCTGAGAGGCAGCTGGGAGGGACATTTAGACACCTAGCAGTAGTGGGAAATTAGTTCTCCAGTGTGGAGCAGCTGTATTGGGGTGCAGTCTAGATGAGTGCTCTAGGAGGTTCGATAGTGAGTGATATGGCCTTAAGCAGGTAATACTAGTGTGATGGATGTTACGGGTGAGTAAATGTATGGAAATGATCCTGATATGTAGCTTTGTCTTTAAGTAGGTTTGTGATGTCATTAAAAAGTGGGAGAAGGGTAGTGGGGATTAAATGTTTAGCTGTGTGTGTGGGTGGTGGCTGGGAGGCAAGTGAAGCAGCCCACACCTCTGACTAATGTGGGAGACGGTCTGGCTCTTCCCAAACCCAGTGATTCTGCACACCCAGCTCAACAAAGGTAAACAAATGTCCTGAGGCAGAGATTTGCTGTGGTTATTAAAAGAAATAACTGAAAAATGAAGATAGACAACTTTAAACTACTGATAAGGCAAACCTTGCAGAATGGGGTGCAGTACAACTACACTGACATACCTCTAGGTGCTCAAGGATGCACAAATATGAAAGCAGCTGACACGGGAAGTTTACAACAGTAAAAACTCATGTGAGCAATTTATGCTTATTGTACATGATGCACAGTCTTGGGTGTGGCAGTGGTCGTAATACTCACTACTGTGTGAAATATAATATAAAAAGAGTTGCTACAGTTACCTAATGTATTTAGAGCAGTAAAGAGGCAGAGCGGTAAATTGCAAGTGTTCAACTTCCCTTCGCTGATGGGGGCATGTCACGCTTTAAAGCAGCTTCTGCCCTGTACTTGAATTCCTCCTATTTTGTTGTATTATGGATGCACCAGTTACAAGAATAACAGTATTAACATTTTATTATGCTACCCTAACAATGAATCCCTGCTGCCAAACACTTTTTCCACCTCTGTCTAGTGAAGAGAAGAAAAAAAACGGGAAGTTAAAGGAGGTGAGCATAAATGAGTATGCTGCTACCAGGTAAATAGAAAACCATGTGGAAAAACATGCATTTATTTGGACAATTAATATTATTGCAGTAAAAAGATGGGAGAATGTATTATAAAGCAGGTAGGGACCAGGCAAAAGTACACTGTGTTGCAGGAAAGAAAAAAGTTCTGAAGTTCTAGAGAAGAGATCAGACTAAACAGGAAGACTGCTGAAATGCATCTCTAGCAAAATGCACTAAAAGCCAGATTCATTAACACCTCCACCAAGTGTATGCTAACCATACACTATCTGTATTCAAGAAGATCCCTAACACATATTTTGTGCTTTCTAGTCACTCAAAGATAACACTGTGTACATGTAGACTACACTTTTTTGTAACCTTTATGAATCCCCCCCCAATATTTAAGGCTGCAAGAAAATAATCAGAAAAACTAAAGTTAGTAAGAAGAAGGTGTGAGCAATGTGCATTGTCAGTTCACTCAGAACAGCGTACACTTGGTATACACTTAGTGTAGATGTTAGGGAATCCCAGGATACAACTTGTACATGAGACTACATGAGACCATTTTCTTTAACACAGAAGGAGAACACAACATCAAGAGGTGTTTAACAATGTGCATTTGAGTCCTGAAGCATAGATAATGTCAGCCTGCAGACTGATCTATTTGTTTCTGTTGCTTCTGCAATGCAGCATGCCTATTTTGATAAAGGTGGAATTTAGTTTACTAAAATTTACTTGATAAGTTATGACTGATTTATTGATGAAGCTACTTTGTCTAGATAGTTGACAAATCTAAAAATTATTACAGGATGTCAGATATGTATGTAGAATAAAAGGAAGAAACATTGTCACAATTTATTGTTTTCATTTGGACCATTAATGCATTGGTGGACAAGAAGAAATAGGAGTATGTGATGACTTGTATAATATAAATTTGTAATGCACAGATAATGTTACAAAAAACCCACCTGAATCATGAAGTCCATGTCAGTTTTGTAAAGAAAATTGGGGAAGATATTTTTTTGTGCAGAAATATGAGGTAAGTAGAAGAAAGGGATTTTAATATGAATGAAAGGTATTGGAATAAAGACTGAAGAACAAATGACAGTAGAGAGAAGATTTATAAGGGTGAGGTTGCTTGCATGGTATAAGAATTACACTGGCTGCAATATATATTCTACTGAATCACTGAGACAAAATATAAAGAAGGTGGAAAGGACCAGTTTCTAAGCAAATGACAAAGTAGGTATGTAAGTAAGATATGGGAGACCTATCATTTCAGCAGGGATATATAGTACTGGCTGGAGATTTGAACCCTATAGGAAATAAGGAAGATGTGTCTTGACAGCCAAGGTATCACAGAATACCAGCTGAGAGGAGACACTTGGAGAATTATGTGCAAGTATTTGAGCTCATCGATATAATGACAATAAAATGACATGAAATGTACACCTTTTCAAGGAAATATGGATTTTTGGCAAGATTGGATAGATGTTGTGTATTGAAAGAATATGATATGGTGCAAACTATGAAAACATATTGTGACAGTGTCAGACCCCACACCTGTGCAAATTAACTTTTGCAAACAACTAAACTATTGTGACAAACATTGGTGCTTTCCAGAATTTCTTCTTAAGGAGTAGCTGTTTAATGATTTGGTTGAACAAACTAAATGAAACATTATTAGATTTGAATTAAAGTAGTACAGATCTTGCAAAGAATTTGGATAATTGTAAACTAAAGATTAGAAATGTGGTCTTTTTTTTTGCTTATGTAAATCCATTAGTTTTTTTAAGCCCCACTAGGTACTTATTGCAACTGCCAGTAAAGCTCTTGTGGCCACAGACCTCCATGATCACTCATTCTAACTTTCTCTAACAAATTTAAATGTGTGCCCTGTGTAGTCAAGTGTATGCTTAGCTAGTGCATTTGTTTCCTTTTTATTCTTTATATAATTTATATGTTCACAAACCCTTTCTTTTAATTTGCATTCTGTTTTACCTATGTAGTACACAGGGCATTGTTGAAAAGAGAAACGTACAACCCATTAGTCTCACAGTTATACAACCCCTACATTTTAAATTGTACACCTGCCTCCTTAATATTGCTTGAGAAGGTCCTATCGATATTTTGAAGACGTTGTTAGAATACATATATGTCACACATTTAAGGTTTACGTGCTGTTATGTGGCCACTACTTTTAGAAAAGCAAGAGCTTTACTGGCAGTTGCTGTTAAATGCCAGTGTGTGCTCTAGACTAAACAGTCATATTTCTATTAGTTGCATTTTACATTAAAGGCACTTAAATCAACATGCATTTATTATATAATGTGTATTAATATTTTTAAGTGTGTAAAATTTATGTATTTACTACGTGTTTTTTATGAATGAGTCAGTGTGATGTCACTTTAATTCACAATTTTTGGTTGGGGGCTTGGTTATCATGTGATGAGTAAAACAAAGTATTTAAATGGTGCAACTAACTGTCAGGGTGTTGTCAACTGTCACCATCGCTCTCTGTTCAGTGCCACTCTCCTGCCTTCTTTGATATTCATGTGTGAGTGTTATAGGTCTCACACAATCCATCCACCTATTTGCTGGACAGTTGTTTCCTGTTGCCTGCTTCCTGTCTGCCCCAAGTCATCTTCACCAGATTGTCATCTTTTTTTCTGCACATGTGCCCAAGCCACTATAATTTGTTCTCTTTGAACTTTTCTGCAATGGGAGTACTTTGGCTTCGGCTCTTATATCCTTACTTTGTCTGTCCCACAGTGTAGATTCTACCACCCATTTCAAGTACTTTATCTCCATCACCACTAGCTTCCTCAACTGCTCTGCCTGTACTACCCAGGTTTCCAGACAGTAGTACTTATCGCACAACTGTTTTGTACACTTTGCTTTCCAGCTTCTTTAGCATTCTTCCAGTGTAGCACACCTGACACACTGTGCCAGTTGGCTGCAGCTCTTCTGATTCTAGCTTTGACTTCCTCATTCAGACTTCCCTTCTCTTCAACCACCCCTCTCAGATACTTGAAGCTGTTAACCTGGTTCCACTATATTCCCTTCTAGCTCAATTCTCAGCTTCTTCTGAATTCCACCATTTGCTGCCAATTAAAACTGTCTTATCTGTACTCAGTTTTATCCTGTGTGCCTTCAGTTCTGCATTCCATTCTCCTCTCCTTTGCTGAACTACTTGCTTAGAGTCTGCCAGTAATGTCATATAGTTTACATACAGCAACTTTGTTGATCTGTCTCCTCCAACCTGTTTGCTAATCTAGTCCTTCACCTGTATGAACAGCAGTGGGCTTAGAGCTGAACCCTGGTGCATACCCACTCCCACTAATTCTACCAATGTTTCTGAGTCTTTGAATTACCACAGGTCTTGGGACCTTGTCATATGTGTTCACCAAGTCTAGGAATGCCCAGTTGTACCCTTTTCTCATCTATAGCTTCTCAATTATCTGTCTCACTGCACTGACATGTATTTATATTCACCGAAAACTGCTATAATGGAACTTAAGAAAATTCTGGGAGTAATAATCAGCAAAGAATATTACTTATAGGAGGAGAATGGAATTTGATTTGCAATAGTGAAGATGTGTCTGAGAGGCCCAGAAGGGAAACTATAGCTGAGGAGAGTAGATATTTAAAGAAATATATGAATACATTTGGCATGGAATATGTGAATTCAATGCCTTAGGCAGCATTCTACCATCACCCGGAATGATGCCCCAATACAAATAGAAAAAGGTTGACTTTAACAGTTGGCTTAGTTTCTGGTGTCATTCCAGGGGGATCTAGTACCTGACAGCCTGGGAAGATATGATCAACAGACCACGATGCTTTGCTAGAGATGGCCTTCATCTGTTTCACTTGGGCTTCAGTCTTCTGGAAAAGGCCCTTGCCTCCCCCATAGTGCCTTTTTAGGAGAAGTCCTCAGGTTGATAAAACCAACATAAAAATTTAAACAAAATGCAAATTAAAGGTCATCCTGCTAAATGCTAGGAGTCTAGACATGAAACTGCAGTCATTGCAAGCATTCTTAACCCTGGAAGATGCTGACATTTGTTCTGTCAAAGAAACCTGGTTCAAAGCTGCGGAGAGCACCTCAGCCTTACCTGGTTGCTCATCCTGTCATACATTCAGACCCCAAACTGTGGGCAGCAAAGCCAAAGGAGGTGGAGTTTCAATATATATTAAACATACACACACACACACACACACACACACACACACACACACACACACACACACACACACACACACACACATGCACACGCACACACACACCTCCAGGCTGGTCAAACAGTATGATGCACAGAAGACATCCAGGTGCAGTTAACCATGGACAATACCCCTATTCAAATCATAGCTAGCTACAGGCCCCGAAATTTGACTCAAGCTGTCCACTCCACCTATCTGGACCTCTTAGAATCTATCAAGATTCAACCCTTTACGCTGATCCTGGGAGACTTTAACTACCCAACCATAGATTGGAAAAACTACTCATGCCAGAACACAAATGCTCAGAGATTCCTCAATTTTGTTAGTGCAAATGCCTTGGAAGAGCTAGTCGATACCTCCACAAGAGTTGATAATATCGTGGACTTTGTATTAACCAACATGAGTAACAACCGCAGTACCCCTATATTATCATCCTTCCTAGTAAGATCCGAACATAAAGCAGTCACTTTTGAAGTCAGCATCTCCCCTGACGCCCCCCGCCCCAGCTAGCTTCAAACAAAAAAACTTATCCAAAGCTGATTACAACCTCCTGAGGGATGGTATAAACAGCTTCACAACCCCCTTCCCCTCTGTTGGAACTGGTACCAGTGTCCAAATCTACACCAAAGTACTATACGAGCACTTATATAGATGCATGGAATCAGGAATACCTGAAAGGACAAAATCATCCTCTGCAAGGAACAGTAAACCTGCCTGGTGGACATCTGCAATAAATAAACTATATAACAAAAGGAAAAACATTGCTGTCCAGGACCAAGAAGGAGCAGGTGCCCAATTGGAAGCAATCCCTCCTTAGCCTGAAAAAGCAAGTAAGAGCACTAGTGAAATCCTCTATAGCTAACTTAAGTCCAAATTGGCCACATCTGCTACAGACAATCATAAGGCCTTCTTCACATATGTCCACAATCTCAAAGGAAGCACCCATATCTGTTCAGAACTGATGGTCAAGGACACCACATACACAAATGCTGTAGATATAGCCAACCTACTGGCTGACAGATTCAGCGAACACTTCACCCCTCTGTCCCCCCATCAGTAAATCAAGACATCCCCAGTACCTGCCCCCATCCCCTTCTCTGTAGGTAACGGGTCATCACTGCCCTCTCAAAGGCAAAGAAATACAGCCTCCATGGGACCTGATAACATCCCATGCTGCATCCTACTTGAACGTGCAGCACCATTAGGCGCCCTATTCAACCAAAGCCTGAGTACCAGCTTTCTCCCAGCTGAGTGGAGGAGAGCCACTGCCATCCCTTTACACAAAGGTAGAGCATCCACAGATCTGGAAAATTATAGACCCATCAGCCTAACTAGCCTGATCTGCAAGACCATGGAATGGATTAAGATGGACCTCATTAACAGGGACATTAGTAACCTCCAAATATTTGACTCCATACAATTTGGCTTTGTCAAGGGGAGGTCATGTCTGTTAAATCTGGTCGACTTCTTTGAGACAGTCAGCAAAGCCTTGGATGAGGGGAAGATGGTGCACACCACCTACCTTGACCTGGCCAAAGCCTTAGACACTATTCCCCACTTGGGCATAATAGATAATCTCAATCAACTAGGCATCAATCTATATGTTATCAGATGGGTAGCAAACTGGCTCATTGATAGTACCCACTTTATCAAAATAGGGGAAGCCAACTCAAGCAGTAGACCAGTAAAGAGTGGCGTACCCCAGGATTCGGTCTTGGGGCCTCTGTTATTCGGGATATACTTCTCTGAGGTCTAGGCCAAAACCAGTGGGCTATGGCTAACCATGTTTGCAGATGACTGCAAGCTGGGTGTGGTCATCAATTCCCCAAGTGATGTGGACGTCCTCCAAGAGGGTCTTACCCAAGCAAATGACTGGTACCAGAAACATGGCCTCAAGCTGAATGCCAAAAAATGCATCATCATCCCCTTTGGGTAGAGTTACATCCCCACATATTATCACATTAATAACAACATCCTAAGCACACAATCAGTTATGAGGGATTTGGGTATCCAGGTTGATACCAACCTGACTTTTGACCACCATGTTGCTTCCATTGTATGGAAAGCTTTATAAATGGCCCACCTCAAAAGTAAGCATATCTCATCCTGGGACAAGGAGGTCATAACATCCCTATATTCTTCCCTTATAAGGCCAATTATTGAGTACAATGCCCCCTTCAGCACGTACCTCGCAAAGCACATGCAGCATCTGGAGAGACCACAGAGGTTCCTCACCAGAAGAATCTGGGCCATCAAACATGTACCTACACAGACAGGCTAAAAGCCCTGCTCCTCTACTCAGTTTCATACAGACTCCACAGAGGTGATCCCTGTCTGGCTTACAAAACAATCTCAGACCTCACTTTGATGGGACTGCTGTATATCCGCAAGTCAAACTCCACTCGAATAACCCACACACGTGACCTTAACCTGGTCTGTGACATCAATAGGACTTGTTGGTGGGATAGATTTGTGTCCCAGAGACTCCCCCTTTTGTGGAATAGACTCCCTCTCCACATCAAGCAGAGTACCTCAATATCCCTTTTCAAGCACAATCTGGATAACTGGATGGGAAACAGAAAATACACCCTGGGATTCCACCTGTGTCCCTGCTGGATAGGGGTTTGGGTGCTTACTTGTCTTAACATGGGCTAAACTCTTGGCTAGGCTTATAAGGGCCTCAGGGCCAATAGTCTAGCAACTTCCTCTGATCCTATGAGGACATTTCTACTTTGCCAGTACTCACCCTTAATTTTTTCCTCCCTTTTCAAGGAGGTCCAGACCAGTCATACTAGGGGTGAATTTATGAATACCCAACCATTTATCCTTTTTAAAGACAGACAATATGTCACACTGTTTAACTTGGAGAGTTAGTTTGCTTCAGAGAAGTGGATAAGTCCTGTGTTATAAATCTATCCCTCTACTATGTTTTATTTATTTGTTGGAGATGATTTAGAACTATGGCTTTAGTATTAGCTGGGCTGTTTGATTTATGGATGTATAAGAGTTTTTGGGCTACTAGACCCATTATAACCAGCAAAGCCTCCATGATCCACTTTAGTAATATGTGCTAACCCTGCCCCTAAGTCTAACCTCCATCTTCTTCTTCTTTTTTCGACTTTTTCCCATTTAGGGGTCACCTGTCCGCTCATGATTACCAGTGGATTTTTACGGTGTTGAGTTGCCAGCCCAGCGCCCAACCTTCCACAGAAGGCACACACATGCACACACTCAGTCCAAGGGCCAACCTGCATCTTAAATTGTAAAAAGGCTGTTCCCTTAACACTACCACTGCAGAAGACATTTGGGACACTCATTACATGCAAGTAATACATATAGACACACACACACACACACACACACACACACACACACACACACACACACACACACACACACACACACACACACACACACAGTCTGTGCCCTAGTCTAACCCTAAACGCTAACAATCACTCACACTCAATCTATTCTGTTGCCTAATATATCCCGTAACCTAACCATAGCCCTAAACACTCACCATCACACACTTAAACTGACCCCTTACTTAACACTTACTCTAACACACACATTCACATTTAAGGGCTTCTCAATACTGGCCAAAGCCTTTGCTACCCCCAGTGTGTCTTTTTTAGTTAGAGTTCATCTAATGAACACCCCAACATAACCAGCAAATCAAATCACTTGCTAGACAACATTAGGTTGACCTTTCTCAATGCCAGGAGTTTTCATAACAAACTGCCAGATCTGGAGGCACATATGCACCTGGAATGAGTCTATATTTATGTAGTGACTGAGACACGGTTCACAAGGAATAAGAACACCCTCCTCTTTCCTGGTTTCTGTTCTTTCAAGCCCTCTGGAAATGGTGATAATGTCTCCATTTTCATCAAGAATTCCATTCCTTCCAAAATGAGACTCCGTGACTCTCCAGGTGAGCTCAGTGAACTCCAGTTTATAACCGGTGCACTTGTTGCAGATCCCCTTTTAGTCTTATTTAAATGTTGTCATTGGATCTGACTTTTTCAACCCTTTGCGAGCAGGTTAGTGAACTCCAGTTTATAACCGGTGCACTTGTTGCAGATCCCCTTTTAGTCTTATTTAAATGTTGTCATTGGATCTGACTTTTTCAACCCTTTGCGAGCAGGTTAGTGAACTCCAGTTTATAACCGGTGCACTTGTTGCAGATCCCCTTTTAGTCTTATTTAAATGTTGTCATTGGATCTGACTTTTCAAGCCTTTGCGAGCAGGTTAGTGAACTCCAGTTTATAACCGGTGCACTTGTTGCAGATCCCCTTTTAGTCTTATTTAAATGTTGTCATTGGATCTGACTTTTTCAACCCTTTGCGAGCAGGTTAGTGAACTCCAGTTTATAACTGGTGCACTTGTCGCAGATCCCCTTTTAGTCTTATTTAAATGTTGTCATTGGATCTGACTTTTTCAACCCTTTGCGAGCAGGTTAGTGAACTCCAGTTTATAACCGGTGCACTTGTCGCAGATCCCCTTTTAGTCTTATTTAAATGTTGTCATTGGATCTGACTTTTTCAACCCTTTGCGAGCAGGTTAGTGAACTCCAGTTTATAACCGGTGCACTTGTCGCAGATCCCCTTTTAGTCTTATTTAAATGTTGTCATTGGATCTGACTTTTCAACCCTTTGCGAGCAGGTTAGTGAACTCCAGTTTATAACCGGTGCACTTGTCGCAGATCCCCTTTTAGTCTTATTTAAATGTTGTCATTGGATCTGACTTTTTCAACCCTTTGCGAGCAGGTTAGTGAACTCCAGTTTATAACAGGTGCACTTGTTGCAGATCCCCTTTTAGTCTTATTTCAATGTTGTCATTGGATCTGACTTTTTCAACCCTTTGCGAGCAGGTTCCATGGTTGGATCCGAGGACACAGTGCAGGATTGAAAAGCATCCAACAGCCTTTTTCAGGGCTCTTTCTTGTTGGGCTTGGAAGGTTGAGCGCCAGATAGCGATTCCATGAAAGTCATAGGAAGAAGACCTTTCAGAATTCGTTTGTTCTTGCAATCTACCAAAGTGCTGTGGTTAAAGGCTTTACAGATCTTAGAGTCTACTTTTAAGTGAGCAGGCCCCAAGGAATATATACACAAATTGCATGTATCAGAAAGTGGAATCTTGTGCCCACACTGCTTACATGTTTTAAATCCTGAAGGCTTTTCAGCCTTCTTAACAAAATTTCTCATATTAAGAATAAGGAAAAACTTAACTTAATTTTTTTTGTGAAAGATAGAAGAAAAGAAAGGAGAAGAAAAAAATATTGACTATGGTAAACGAGATTACTGCAAGGGGAAAGATAGGTAAAAGAAAGGGAAATACCAACAATGGTAGAAAAAATACACCAAAGTAGTGTAGGATAATGGAGGATATACAAGTAAATATTAGAAGGATAGAAAAATATAAGTAATTAGGTAATTAAAGCAGTTAACTGACTAACGCTCGTGAGCTCACAGCAATCATGACTGTACATGGAGGTGATAAACAAGATCTAAGGTATGGTAGGGGGACTAGAGCATTATGGGTAATGGAGGAGTTTCCAGTAGCCATGAGCTGTAAAAAGCAGGTGAGTCAGATCCAAGGGTCGGACAACTCAGTTCCAAACCCAGTCGTTAAGAAATGAATGAAAATCGACAATATCAGATCCAACATTTTTCAAAATGTACTTCAACCATAAATGCGCACACAAACCAAATGCTCACCAGATTTTTGTAAAAAGTTACACAGAGTGCCTTGTTTAAAGCTAAGAGTGAATAAATAGGTAAATAAATGATGCATAGAGAGTCTACAGTATAAAGCAAATCCAGGGCTTATGTATAAAATTTAGCAGCAAAAACACATTGAAGACAGAGTTGCAAACACAAAATGGTTGTATACACTTTGCAGTAACAATTTCTGATACAGACACAGCCCTATCACAGTGCTGCAACATGAAGATGTGCAACATAACTGTAGGCTGTCTACATGGCTGTGTTACATGCTAATAAATAGTCTGTGAGAGAGGCATTTACTAATTAGCCATGTGGTCTCCTCTGGAACTGCCTACAGTAAGGCATTTACACAGCTGAGTGATTCATAAAATGTTTCAGCTTTGTAAACTTGTATGGCTGCTTGCTGTAACGAACATGGCCAGAATGTGGTGCAGGTAAGTGCTGGGGAGTTTAGTGGTCAAATAGTGTGTGGGGGTGTCTGATTGTGTGTGTATATGTGGGGCTGCATGTGTGAGTGTGTATCTGTCTGGGAGGTAGCAGTAGGGGGTAAGGAGGCGTGTGTGTGGGGCGGAATGGATGTGTGTGGCTGAGAGTGCAATTAGGTGAGGAGGAATATGTATGTGTGTGTTTGTGTATGTTTGCATGTATGTATGTATGCATGGGTTGGTGTAGCAGATATATCTCTACACATCCCTAGTCTAATAGCAACGCCTGCACCATTGAGGCAGTGGGACACTGACACTATGGATGTCTTGAACTACATGGGTCAGGAGAAACAGGGATGTCTTTAATTACATGGCTATGGGAGACAGTAACCACCAGGGATATTCTCTCATTCTGTAATGGTACTTACAATGGGGATGGGGGAAACAGTAGCCACTAGGGATAACCTTTCATGCAGTAATGGCACTCGTGCATATCAGGAATGGGGGAACCTCTAGACATTATGGATATCCTACCTAGCACAGCTTAAAGGCACATAATTAAAAAAAACTGTGGTGCAGGAACCCCTATACACAATGGATACTGTTAAATGATCTGCCTTTGTGCCTTAAAGGCACTAACAGGGGATTTGAACCCTTCACCCCCCCCCCCCAACTTCAGATATTAGTTCTCTGTGTCACTGCTAAATATCATGGAAGGCTTATGAAAAAAAAGAATATAAAAGAGAAAAAAAATACTGCAATTAAAAAGGGTTTGAAACCTTCACCCTTGCTTCAGCAGACCTCTGCACTAACCCTCTGTGTTAACTGATAAGTTAATGAAGCAGATTTTATATACTGATGATGTCATGGTAGTAGTCAACACCTGTGACAGTTGGTACAGGGTACAGGAGACATTCCTGTCAACCTCATAGTGCGGGTAGGACAGAATCAGAGACAGATGTTAAATATACCTCCCACAAACATAGAAAGTAGCTAGACTAAAAGCTTTTGACTAACACAGATTTACTGAAGGATATGAAATGTGAAACACAAATCAATGGCATTAGTGATGGACTGCAATCCATGATTTACAATGGCAAAAAAAACAAAACAAAAACATCGGACATCGGACACATTCCCGCACATAGGAACAGGGATAGAATATGTGTTTTAATGTGCGTATTGCATATGGGAGGGAGAATGGGGTGTGTCTCTGCTAAAACATTGTGGCCACTGTTTTCTAATTCAGAAATTTCTGATCTGCACTCACAGTGGTTAACTGCATTTTAAACACAAGCAAGTTAGCTGATAATGAGGTCCTTCCACAGAAAGGACCTCATTATTCGGAAAATTCCACATTGTGCTCCAATGCTGATAGAAGAGAGGGAAAATTATGATAAAGCTAGATATTTGTGGTAGTAAGGGGATTACCGTGGCTTGTATTATATTTTACATAAGACTGCCATTATGGAGCTTACGAAAATATGGGGAGAAATAATCAGCTTTTAGCAGAGAGTATTATTTATGGGTGGGGACTAGAATTTGATTTGCAACAATGTGGATGTATCTGAAAGACCTAGAATGGAAACTATAGCAAAATATTGTAGGTTTGTAAAGAAGTGTACAAAATTATTTGGTATGGAAGACATGAATTCAGTAGTAAGAACTTGAAGAGAATTTGCATATTCCCCAAGGTATAATTACTGGGCTAGACTAGATAGAAATTATACTTCACAGGAACACATGCATTTAATTGAGAGCTTTGACACACATCCAGTAACTATCTCAGATCATGCACCAGTAATGACCAAGGCACAAATGCAGGGTAATGAAATAAAATGAGACAGACAATGGTGCTTCTTCACCTACCTATTAAAGACAGGAATTTAAGGAATGGATAGTGGAAATTATTGAGCAATTATTAGGGGAGAGTTTTACCATCTTTCAAAGCTGCAGTGCTTTCAGAATGGTAGTGTAACACTTCCATTATGTTTACACTCACCTTTCATGTCTCTCAACCCTACAGATTTTTGTAGAATGTCCAGATTTTTGTTTCATATGTTAGGTGTGTTTCTCATGAAGTCCTTGGTTTTTGGACAAGTTACTGAGGACCAAAGACACTAAATAATGGCATACATTTTGGTTTCAGACTCTGTATCCTTCAGTAAATAAGTGAACATACATCCTGTTATTCTTGTAACTTTCTTGGTTTAGAACAGGAAGTCAGGCACATTACTGATAGACTGCAGGCAGAAACAAATCTTTTATTCTGATGCTAACATTTCTACTGGCATATTTTACTGCCTAGTGTGTGGCCTGACCTTAACAATTTTAGCAGGGGGTGCTTAACATTTGTTAATGTTGGATCTTGCGACACTTTAGTGCTTAACTGATTTCTTTTTCCAAATATTGGAGCATAATCAGTGCACTCCATGGAGTACAAATAAGTAAAGGTGGTAAGTCAAAGTGTTATTTCCTTTTTAGAGATGTATAATACAATTGTTTTATCAAGCTCCATTTGCCAAATCATGTGTTGAAATTGCTGGTCTTAATGGAGGTTAGCAGCATCTGAGGCAGAATTGTGAATATAAGTTATCACATTTGCTCTGCTGCAGTTTGATACAGTTTCTTTCTTTTAGAATCAAACCTTTCCCTACCAATAAGACAAGACAGAACATTGCCAGAACTCATCTTCTCTCCACCCTACTGTATGCCTCTCCTATCTTCACAAACCTAAATAAGACTGATCTAGCTAAACTTGCAGCCTGCTACAATAAAATTACAAAATTCACCACTAACATACCATATAGGTCCCACCACTGCACTGCCTTACATCATCTAAACTGGCTAGAACTACCTAATCATTTAACTTACACTCAACTCACCTTTGCTCACCAACTTGTACACCAACCCGATAAAACCCGCTTACTTCAATTCTACTTCAATACTTCAGCGTTATACTAACACTTGTGCACTTCAATACTCTTGCAAATCTTTATTACAGGTCTCTAAATCCAAATACCAAGCTAGAGACTCTCTCTTCTCTAACTGTACTTCCAAAATACGGAATATTCTTCCTCAACCCATCATAACCACTGCTGATCCATCTCACATCGAAAAAACTTATAAAAGACTTCCTCAGTAACAATTGGCTCTGCTCATGTTCGACTCCTGAATAAAGCCTTCCACTGTCCAGCAACTCAACTTACTCTTCTCTCATTTCATATCTGCCACATGCATTTCTAACTTATGTACTTATTACATAACCTCCTCCTACTTTCTTCACAATTCTCCCTTCTAACTTATCTTCACTTAGGTTCATAGGTTCATAGGATGATACTAGGTTATTGGCCTGGAGGCCCTTATAAGCCTAGCTAAGAATATGGCCCATGTTCCCTCAAAGTCAGCACCTACTATTCTCCTTCTACTATATACTAACTCCCCCTGTCACATTACTCATCCTTTTCTCTCCATCTCTCCTGATAATCTTTCCTCCCTCTTCTGCTCTCTTCTTTACTAACCCCTGACTCTTCTGTCAATCTCCCTGTAATGACAACACTCCACTATGTACTTCTGAAATTGGAAATCATGTCCCCCCCCCCCCCCATCTGTAGTCTATTATTTTTTTTAGATAATATTTTGTATTGAATTCTTACAAGAACTTTATGAACAACCTGTAATTTACTTTGTAATTAACAGAATCTCTGTGACTCAATGTACTTTCATGGGATCCCCTTCAGAAGCTCAAAGTTTCAAAACTTTGAACTTCAAAAGGATGAGACCATAAGATCAAAGTTTTGAAGTTTCAAACATTTTGAATGGAGATTGACGTACAGCACATAATGGGATATTTACCATTTTCTTCACTGAAGTGTGATCTTGGAGTTGGTATATTTATTTAGCAGATGTTGTGGGGGGTACAGGAGGGCTTGCCTCCCCCTGCAAAAACGTAAAAAAAAATGTTGTCTTTATTTTTTTTTTATTAGATTTTTGAAGTTTCAAAACTTTGATCTTTTGGTCTCGTCCATTGGAAGTTTGAGGTTTTGAAACTTCAAGCTTCTGAAGTTGATCCACTTTCATGACGTGTATTTAGAGTTTATTGAAAATTTTTGTAACTTGTATCTAGTAATTACTGAAAATTTTTTGTAAGTTGACTCTGGAGCTTTTCTCCCCGGGCTTCCGCTGAAAATGGTCTCTCACCCAGTTGGACTATTCCGGTAAATAAAAGTAAATAAATAAATAAATTATTGCTAAACTATGGCTGAAAACTTCCTGTTACATTTTGACAGAGAAACCAACTTTTTCAAGCTATCCAGTCTGTGCAGTCACAGTATAAACATGTTTTGTTACAAAGTTTCCATGCTCTGCAAGCTTGGTTAAAGTGTAACAAAAACCAACAGTATTCAATCTTGCCAGTTTATAGAATATATTTATAATACCAAATAAAACTACTTACACAGTGCTTTGTTATTTTGCATTACTTGCTGCCTGAAATATTTGCTTTACTTCCCAGTGTTCAGACAAAAAGTATGAACTGGAATGCATTTTTGGATTTATCAGTCATTTTTATAACACATCTGTGATAACTTAACTGCATCCGTTTGAGCAGTTTGAAGATATTTTTCTATGAATATAGATAATAAAAATGGTGTGTTGTCTTTACTTACATGGTGCACTACTAAACTGTATAGCTCAACCCCCAGTGATCACCTCCCAGCTCTCTGAGGTAAAAAAAAAACACTAATTCTATACAGCCAACAATGCTGAGGTGTTTTCTTGTCAGTATGAAACACTCCATAGCCTCTCAAATGGCTTCATGCCAAAGGTAAAGAGAACAGCCTTGGCTGTCCTCCTTCATAAAGGCTCCACCACTCATCCTAGCAACTATAGCCTTACTAGATTTGTCTGCAGAACAATGAAATGCATCACTGTAATCTCATAAATATAGATATTGTCAACATGTAATTCCTTGACCCAAATCACTTTGGGCATGTGAAGGGTAGACCTGACTGCCTAACTTAGCTTCTTTGAAAAGATCACTAAGGCTTTAGATTAGGACAAAACCATACATAGACCTTGATCTAGTCAAGGCATGTAATATTACCCCACAATTAGGCACATTTACAATCAAACTAAATGTAAACCCTTAATGTTACCTTCTGGAGAGCTAACTGGTGCACAGGCAAAATCCATCAACTCAAGACTGGGGGCAGTGTCTCCGCCAAAAGATTAATTACTTCTGGAGTCTTAAAGGGTTCTGTGCTGTGAGCACTCCTATTTGGTAATTGTTTATTTGATGTTGACACTGACATTGAGGGTCTTTGCCTGACCAAGTTCACAGATGGCCACAAACTTAAAGCTATCATAAACTCTCCAGGTGATCCACAGGTCCTTCAAGAGGGTCTGTCATATACAAACACTTCATGCCATGACTATGGTGTAAGACTGCAAAACGTGCAAAAACATAAGCACCCTAGTACCTAGCACATAAAAGACAATCCTTCAAAATCAATGCAGTTAAAAGAGACCTGAGCAGTTCTGAATACAATGCACTTTCCTGCAACCATCTTGTGTCTGTGGCTGTTAGAAAATGCTTCTCCCTCCCCAAACGGGTTTGCAAGGGTGTATCTTCAAGACGCAGTTCTATCATTCTCGCTCTTCTTCTCCCCTATCAAGCCATAGAAATGTAATGCTGCCTTCAGCATATAACCGATCAACTAAAGATCCAACTTGAAAGTTCCCTCACTAACATAATAAAAGCTATCTTATGCACAATGCTTTAAAGCATTATTTTGATTTTGTCTCATACTGACTCCTGTGGGATGACCTCTGCCTACCTTACATGCCCACAAATAACCTCATCCTTTGTGACCTTCCACACATTCACAAAACAAGCAACAAAATATAGTTCATTACTTCACTTTTTTTTTCAAAATAAATATCAGGTTTGGTGAAGCTGTAGCACACAAGGAATAATACATAACTTTTATCTATTTAAAAAAAATCACTTTGTAATTTTATTTATTTATTTATTTTATTTTAATTTTGTTTACCGGGATGGTCCGACTGGACAAGGTCCGTTTACAGTGAAGGCCCGGGGAGAAAAGCTCCAGTTTAATTAGGATAACATATTACAGGAAGTAAACATATAATACCATATGTAGGCAATAGTATCTATTGAACAAGAAATTTCTAGACGGAAGTCAAAAGAGTAGACATTTGCAATAAAAAAAAAAAGCAATTTACATATATACATTTAGTTAGCAAAGAGCATAGTCAGATTTTATTAGGTACATGTTTTCCATGTAAAATATTTTGAGGAAATATATTTATTGGGGCATGAAAAGACAGATAGAAGTTGGTTGTAAAGGTAACAGATTGTGGTCTATGTGATACATGGACAGAGCCAAGAACTTGTGAGATGGGCCTTAAGTGAGTTTTTGAATAGAGTGGTGTTAGCTGCAGAAGTCACAGATGGGGGGAGATTATTCCAAGTTTTGGCTATAGTGTGTGAAAAGAGAGATTTTCCTGCTGTATTATTTGCTGAGGTAGTAGTGAGGAGTGACTTGTTGGCTGAGCGGAGTGGATGATTTGGAGTGTGGCGGGTCAGTAGATGCCTCAATGCAGGAATTTTATCGGGTTGTTTTAGGATGTTATATGATAGAACAAGTTGGTGATATAGTAGCAACTGTGGCAGTTCGAGCCATTGAAGTTGTCTGAGAGGTATGCAGTGATGGGTTCTAAATGGGGTGTTTTTGGCAAACTTGGCAATTCTGTTATAACAGGACTCAAGTTTGTCTAGGTCAGATTTCCTAATGTGAGTGAGAATTGGGGCTGCATATAGTAGTGTAGATAGGAGATGGGTTTGAGCTAGGGTGACTTTAGCTTGATTAGTTAGAAAGTTCTTTTGCCTGTATAAGTAACCCATCTTTTTGTGCACCTTTTTTATAGTTTGAGAGATGTGGATGTTGAAGTGGAGGTTGTTGTCTATTTCGATGCCAAGGAGCTTGGTGTGAGGAGAGGGAGAGATGATAGTACCATTGGCGGAGGAGATGGAGAAGAAGACTGGAGTTGTTTTTGATTT
This sequence comes from Protopterus annectens, assembly GCF_019279795.1. Classification (NCBI taxonomy): domain Eukaryota; kingdom Metazoa; phylum Chordata; order Ceratodontiformes; family Protopteridae; genus Protopterus; species Protopterus annectens. Next base: position 26,639,513 of record NC_056738.1, on the reverse strand, counting down.
GTTTGGGGTAAAAAGTAGTAGTTTGGTTTTGTTAGGATTTAGGATAAGTTGTATGTTAGTTAGCCATCTTTCTACTGAGGTGAAGGACTCTTGGGTGAGGTCCTGTAGGGAGGTCAGGGATGGAGCTGAGCATATAAGGGTGGAATCATCTGCATATTGGATTAGTGAGGCATGCAGGCTACTTTTGTATAGGTTATTGGTAAATATTGAGAAGAGAAGAGGTCCTAGTATGGAGCCTTGGGGTACACCAATGGTGGTTGGGAGCAGAGATGATAAAGCTCCTTGCCACTGGACAGCTTGTTGTCGTTCTGATAGGTAGCTTTTAAACCAAGCAATAGTGTTTGGGGTGAAGGCTAGAGAGGTGAGGATATCTATTAGTATGGAGTGAGAGACCATATCAAATGCTTTGGAAAGGTCAAGGAATATGGCTGATACGAATCTGTTGTTATTCCTGTGTTGGTTAACTAGGTCTGTGAAGGAGAGGAGGGCAGTGGTTGTACTATGGTGAGGTCGAAAGCCATGTTGTGTGGGAGAGAGGAGCTTGTTTATGTTTAGGAAGTGCATGACTTGTGAGTGTATGCATTTTTCTAGTATCTTTGATAAAGGTGACAGAATAGCAATGGGTCGATAATTTGAGAAATCATAGGAGGTGCCTCCCTTATGAAGGGAATGATATAGGAGACTTTCCACAGATGAGGGATATATGACTCCTGTATAGAGCGGTTGATAAGGATTGAGACTGGGTAGGCTATGGAGTTGGCTGCCATTTTTAGGAAATGTGCTGGTAGCCCATCTGCTGCGAGGGTAGTTGGTTTAAGTTTTAAGAGATGTTTCTTTATTGTAGAGGTTGGGATAGGTGAGAAGGTAAGAGGAGCAGAGTTGTTTGGTGCTGTAGGCATGGGTGTGTAGCTATTTTTGGCTAGTTGAGTGGATAATGAGTTAATGGATTTGGTAAAATGTTGGTTGAATTTTGAGGCTATTTCGGTAGTTGTGTCTGTGGAGGTTGCGGTGGGAGAGGGTGTGGTGTTTATTCCTGGTTTTAGTAGGGAGTTAATTGCATGCCAGAATTTTTGTGGGCTGTTGGAGTATTTGTTTTGGATATTTAGGTAGTAGTTTTGTTTGTCTAACTTGGTTTGCTGTTTAGCCTGGTTTCTAAGATGTTGATAATTTTGTTTAGAAAGACTAGTGTTGTCTTTCTTCCAGGTTTTCCATGCCTTATTTCTAGATTTTAATAAGGCTCTAGTGGTGTTAGTAAGCCAAGGAGCTGAGTGGACTTTAGCTCTAATAGTTCTTATGGGTGCTATATGGTCAAGGACCTTAATGAAAGTATTATTAAAGTAGTCAACTGCTAGGTCTAAGTTCAGGATATGAAGAGGTTCCCAGTTGCAGTTATTTAATGCAGTGTTAAGATGTAGAGGATTAACCTTGCGATCATTTCTAACTTGTCTAAAGACAGTAGGTTTGTGTATGTTGGTACGTCTGCGTAGGAGGAATGTTGGGAGATGGTCACTAAGGCTGTCTGGTAGACAACCTGTGTGATAGTTTTGTTCTGGGTAGTTCACTAATGTCCAGTCTAATACGGATTTTCTTTGGGACTTCTTATCTATTCTTGTAGGTTCTAGAATAAGTTGAGAGAATCCATAGAGGTTGATGTGGCAAGTGGGGTTATTAGAGGTGCAGGCTAGCCAATCAGTGTTTAGGTCTCCTAACAGAATAGTCTCTTGTGGTAGGTTGTCTTTTGTCCATTGCAGAATTTCTTCAGTTTTAATAATGTTATTGCCTGGAGGGATATAAGTACAGAAAATATCGATACTCTTTTTATTGTTAAGTTGTAGCATAATTCCTAAGATTTCAGCATTGTCAAATTTTGGTGGTGGGGTTGGCAGGGGTTGTATAGTAAGTGTATTTTTGTAGATAATTGCAACTCCCCCTCCCTTCTTCCCTATTCTAGCTAGTCTAATGATGTTATATCCTGGAGGGAGAATTTCTTCATTCTTAGTGCTGGGATTTAACCAGGTCTCTGTTATGGTTAGTATATCAGGGGAGCAGTGGGTTATGAATGCGTGTACATGAGTAATTTTGTTAGATATACTGCGAGTGTTAAGGTTTATGATGAGTAGGTCTGTTGTGTGTTTGTTTGGGGGTATGATGTTGATTGGTCCTGGATTCGAGTGAATGTCACCAGAGATAAGGAGGTATTTCTTTAATAGTATATGACGTCTGATTGCTTGTAGCATATCTATGTAAAGTTTGTTTGGTATCTTTCTAGTGAAAGATGTTAAACAGCACTTGTTGAGTATGAGTACTATTTTGTTAATTTCTAGTAGAAAGGGGGATGGGGAAGCTCTTGTTGACTTTTGTTGGTGTGAAGTGTTGTGTTGTATGGTAGGAGGTTTGGGGTAATGAAATGTATGAGTGTGGGGACGTTGTGTAGGTTAGGGCTGTGAGGGTAGATAGGAGGCATATAAGAAAGGAGAGCATGGTATGTGTCATTGTGTTTGGTTGATAATTTTAATTGGATGAGAGAAAAGATAGGTGTTGTGTTTTGTAATGAAGACTATGAGGACATTATTCAGTAAATTTAAACAATTTGTCAAATACCATAACAAATCTAGACTTGCATTGGATGTATAGAAACCAGCCCCAAATACCTGGCCACCAAGCTCCCAATCACTTTGTTGACCCATTCATCCACCTCCTGGTAATAGCCATACAAGCCATTGCATTCCCTCAGGGTGACAGTTGAGCTGCAGGAGTGGTGTTGCCATCTGGAAGTTTACGACTTAGCCCTACCTATGTCCCACTTGGTCTCCCCAAAGATAATTCACTCAAGGGAACAGCAACTGCAAGGATGATATGACAGACAACTTCATAAAGGAATGTGTATGCCCATTTAGATAAATACATAGAGTTGCCATTTCCAACCAGAACAAAATATAATTAAAAAAAACAAGCTATCTTGGTGGTTCTTTAACATAAATTTTACAGAAAAAGAAAAACATTCTTTAAATTATACAGCAGACTCAAATCTCATGTTGATATTGACAGAAATATAACAAACACTTGCAAGTATCATTAGGTTTACTAAAGCAGCTCATGAACATAGATTAGCATCTGAACCTAAGGGCAATTATAAGTCCTTCTTTGAGTATGTCTGGAAAATAAGGACCACCACCTAACATTGCTCTGAATTTATTAAAAATGGTATCATCTATTCAGACACAATAGACTTTGCCAATAAAATAGTAATCAAATTCAAGTGCTAATTGTATCCCAGAGATTTCTTTCCAAAGGCCACATATCCATGAATCCTTTAAAGTCCCCTGTTATCACAGAGGAATGTGTGCTGAAGGTGCTTTTAAAAACCAAAAAAAATTTTCTATGGTTTCTAGCAGTATACACGAGACACTTCTCATAACACTCTACAAGGGAGTCCCCTTCACAAACCTCAGAAGTTATAGACTCACTAGCCTAATAGGTCTAACAAAGCTACAGAACATATTATAACAGACCTTATAAACAATGATATCAAGTCTTGTTAAACTTTAGCAGGCTTTGTCAGGGGAATATCCTGCATAATGTACTTAACTTCTTTGAGATGGTAACACAGGCTGGTGACACGGATCATGCTGTTCAAATGGCATATCATGACTTAGCCGAGGTGCTTCACACCATGTCCTATGCGCCGTGGTGCTTCACACCATATCCTATGCTTGCATTGTAAGCAAGCTTAATGCCTTAAAAATAAATCCCTTCAGATGGATAGCAAACTGGCTAAAAAACAGAACCCATGCAGTGCAAATGGTGGGTGCCTCATCAGAAAGTATAAAAGTAATCAATGTTAAGACCTCTTCTTTCAGTATTTACTTTTCTGATTTCCAGACTAGCAACCAAAACTTCTTACTAGGTTTGTAAATGACTGCAAACTGAGCCATGGCCAAGTGCCCCTCTGATACTATAACCCTTTCATAGGAACTCACACACATAAATAAAAAGTTTACTGAAAATGGGCTTAAACTAATTGGAAATAAGTGCACTATTGTTACATTTGGTAGGCAGTCCCTCCCTAAAGGGTACAGCATAGACAATACTCCACTTCAAAATGAAAACTTTGGCCTCTGTCTTTCAATCATAATATGACAACAGTAGTCAGAAAATCTGGAATTTCATTTAGATTTAGAAAAGTCAAGGTTTCCTTATATTCAGCATTGATTATTGCAATTATCAAACATAATGCACTTTTTTGGATGCACCTGACTAGATCTATCAAATAACTAGAAAAAACCCAGACATCCCTGACTAAGGAAATCACAGACTTGAAGCATTGTCCCTTTATTCAGTATCTTATAGAATGTTGAGGTAAGATCTGTCCCTTGCCTTTTGTGCAGAGCCGAATCATAGTCAAATTGGGCACCCCAACACACACAGCAGCCTCCCAGCCCACCCCCCAGCCATTCCAGTACCCCATTACGTGGGTATTTCTCCCCGGTTACCATAAACACTGTTCAGACCTGTCACTGTGATACTATTTTCTTCTTTGCTTCTACAATGATTACAGATATTTGGATTTAATTTAAAACTATTTCAAATTTTGTCACACAAACACTGATAGACATTTGCTAAACAAAACAATACAGTCTCACAGTGAAAACAAACTTGGCATTAACAGTAAACTTCTCTGCCCTTGAAACTCACATTCATTGAAATGGCATTGATATCTACATTCAAAGAAAATGCATCTAGCTGGTAGTGGATTAAGTTAACTTTTGGTCTATTTTCAAATCATAGACCCCCCTCCCTTAAAGTACAACACAGTATCAGCAACCATCTGCATGGTGTGGGAGTAGAACTCACACCCGTCTACATAAAAAAGCAAGTATGCTACTTATTGTGCTATTAACACTGCTTTCAAATTCTCTCAAACAAGGAGTGATGACCATTTGCTAAATAAAACAGTTGCACATTTTAAGCAGGCTTAGCATGAGAAGCAGTAAACTTTTCTTCCCTTGAAGCTCACAATTCCTTGAAAGTGCACTGAAATTCATAGTCTGGTAGTTGGTTTGAGCCTGGGTAAATTAAGTAACCTGCCATCCTTAACTAGGGTATTTCACACACACACATACACACACACACACACACACACACACACACACACACACACACACACACACAAAGCACCTTACTGATAATGTCCATGTTTTATTCTGCAGACAGAAGCCGGCAGCAGGAATGTCACATGTTTAAATTCCCCACACAGGCAAGCATGCAACAGCACGTATGTGTGCACAACAGGATGTAAATCTGTGAACGCCCTTAATGAAGGCATGTATTTTTTTTTAATTAGAGAGTAAATGTTGTGGCAGCCCCTCGACCAGCGGACTCCTCCCAGCCTTAGGTGACTGCCTAGATTGGCTAGTGCTGGATCTAGCTCTGCTTTTGTGCAATGAAAGATCCAGTTGGCTTTTATCTCTTGTACCTCTTAGCAAGAGAAAAGAAATAAGCTGTAAAGTAAACATTTTCCCCCATGCTAAGCATCAGCAATATAACAGAAAAGCAAATGTATGATCAGCAGTAACTACCATACAGGTAATGTTCATTTCAGCAGCATGTAACTCAGTAGAGGTAAGGTATAACATTGCCAGGGAAAGACTACATTAATGCAATAAGCATACCCGTATAATGTCTCTGATTTTGCCTAGAATTTTTTTCTCATCCCTAGTAAAAGTTGTGATTTGATGGAACATACTTTGGCAATAACACACCTCTCAACTGTGCAAGAGTTTGCCTCATAGTTTTGACTTTGCCCTAGCAAAACTTTTGATTTACTGGCATACTTCTCAACTGTCCCAGATTTTCAGAAATGACCCTAATTTTGACTGAAATTTTAGCTCTGTCACTTTTAATTCCTTCAAAAACTAATGATGTTTGGAGAAAAGGTGATGAATTACATTTAATAAATAATTACAATAATTAAAGTTATAAACTTAAAGTTATAAACTTCTTTTACTTCAGAAAATGTACATTAATCCATATTCTCTTATTCTATCAGTTATGCAAGTTGACAGTACTGATATTGTAGAAGTGTCACTGATTGTCCCTAATTATTTCTGGATTTATTCCTGATTCTTTTGAAATTTATCACTGATTTGTTTAGAGCTATGTTTACTAGTAAATAGCTAAGGTTTGCAGTTAGTCAGTAATGTCACACATTAACATTTTGTGCTTCTTGTTTAGAGCATGCGTAGTTGTTGACAGTTATGAAGGAAGCATGCGGTACAGAACATTACTGTACCAATATTGCTACTAAGTTATAACCCCGTCCCTTCTTCAATATGCATCCCAAAGACATGCTGTAGGTAGATTTGACACTCTAAATTGGCCCTAGGCATGAGTGTGTGCGTGTCTGCATTCTGTGGAAGGTTGGGCACCAGGCTGGCAACTCGACACCATAAAACTCCACTGCCAGTCATGAGTGAATAGGTGATCCGCTGTGGCGACCCCTAACGGGAAAAGCCGAAAGAAGGAGAAGAAGAAGAATTAGTGAAGATTATAGTTAGTCAACAGTGGCAAAAATGCTTATGCAAAACTTGCTGCTTCATTAACTTTCCTTGATTTTGTGTCTTCTTTCTCCAGACAGGTCCTCTAGAGCCCTGCAAAGAAAAACTCCACTTTTTCACCAATATAAAAACCATAAACAAACAAAAAAAATACATAAATAAAGGTTTTGTCTAAAATAATAACAAGATGCTTGTTACTAATCTAAAAAGTGTTTTCTACAGTTAAAACACTAGGCGCGTTAGCTCATTAGCTGTGACCGCAAATGTAGTATCAGCATTCATTTATGAAGCCGGTACTACACTGCTGCACCATTGCACCCTATTATATATTTTTTACTTGGCAATAAGTAACACTACAAAAAAAAATAAAAAAAAAGAACAAAGTTGGTGAATTACATGTAACAAACTGATGAGTTATTGACTTCCTTTACTTCAAAAATTAATTAATTTACATTCTCTTTTTCTGTCAGCTTATCTGTACTGATAACTTTAAAATTGTTTTGATTACCTATTATTTTTTATCAGTGTCTAGTTGTGGAGATAAAAGATTGAAAGTTATACTACTGATAAGGGAAACAGGCTAGTATTTGTCAAGCTCTGCAGACACATTCATTGTACCGTCAGGAATCTTGCGGACTGAAGAACAGATTCCTTAATCCTCAGAGAAAGGCACTTGGTGGCATCTGGACTTAGGGCTTTATTCAGCTTACTTCCTTCAAATATGAATGCAAGAAATATGCCAGCAGCAACTGAGAGAAGTTGTTGCAAGTTATCTGGCTGAAATGTCTCAGATGCAAGCACAGGTTAATTTTCTGAAACAACCTACCTTGTAATAATTTTTATATTTTTCCAGTCAGACCCCCATTACAACTGGATAGCTTGCAACAATTTCTCTAGGTTTGTCTTGGGAGATTTACTCTTTGCCTTATATTTTTTATGCCCCTAGCAAATTTTTAATTTTCTGCAAAATCTATCAGGAGCACAGTCAGTATAAGAGTTTTGTACTTCTTGTTCAGAAATTGCAAAATGATGCAAGGCCTGTTATTGTATTAACTTTTCAAGAAAACTAGGGCAATATTTAAAAAAAAAAAAAAAAAAAAACGATTCTGATTTTAGGCTTTTCCACTACAAGTTTGTTCCCGATTCCTCAACAAGGACATTAACAGCTACAAAGGAAGCTATTGGTACAGGACATTAGATACGGTACTGATACGTGATACTGCGGCTTAATTATTGTTGTGTTTTTGTTTAGAGCTATGAAGGAAGGGGATCATTACAGTACATTACCAAGCTGATACCGCAGTTACTGCTGCATTTAAGTCAGTCACTTTTTTAAACATTTTAATAGAATGATTTTAATATAGCTAGAATTTCTTCATTTTATATTGTAGAAAGAAGGGCAAACTATTTCAATTCCACAAACATGCTTTGGAATACGACTAGAATGGAACAGAAGCAGTAATGTATATGTTCCCCTAGGGAGGAAAAACAATTTTGGAAAATGTAAAGCATGGTCATAATTAAAGAAGGAATGGTGCAGAATGGGTGTGCAAGATAACGTCATGCCTTGACTAGTCTTACCTGGCCAAATTGGAGAGTGGGATGCTCCAGAAGCAAAAACAGTGTATTTACAGTAAAAATAAGCAGAAAAGTGCAGATTCAGTGATATGAGTGCCCAGTATAACAGTTAAAGTTTACATTAGTGACAAAAAATAAAAAAGCTGCATATTTGACACTTTCCCTTTAATGTTCAAAGCTGACAAAATAGTAGCTCACAATAAACTAACAAGCTATGTGTTGTGGAAATACATAGGTCCTCTGTGGGAATATTATAAGCTCCCTAACCCCCAACCAAAAGACAGTCACTATCCGTGCATCCCTTTGGTGTTAGAGTGGGATAAAAGCAGAGGTTCAGATTGCCTTAGTCATATATTTCAAGTGACTGCTGATATACATATACATAGCATGCCTCCTCACCCTTCAACCCCAAAGGCAGCCACCTGTATATATGCCTGACTTGTGAAAAAATAATAATTATATTATATTCTAATTTGTTCCTAGACAGCACACTGGCCCTACACAAGCTATAGTAACCTTCTTTGTACACCTCTGAGGTTTGTGCGAAAAGTAAAAGAAACAATGACCACACTGTCCACGGCTCAAACACAACTTATATTGACCTCATGTGCACACCTCTAAGGTTTGACTGTGATGAAAATTAAAGAGGTAAAGCCACACAATCCCTAGGACCCTATAACCTGCAGCAGCTTTCTCTACACACACATTGGAGCAGGGCTGATTTTTAGAATGGGTGTAGATCAAAACAGAGGCTATTATCAGCTTTCTCTTAATAGGGTCATATCACAGTGCTTTTCAGGTTAAAGGCCATAATCAGAAAATGGATCCATTTTTTCCTCCTCGTTTTTCCCCAACCAGCAGCAGCTTTTGTGGTGGCCTCCACATACTCCAGGATGATTAAGGGAGCCCTCTGTATCCATTTACACAGTCTGTGGAGTGGGAGCTATCAGACTTCTAGGAGAGCTAAGTGTCTGAGTGTTCTTTGGTATATTTCAGGCCTTATGTTTGAAAAATAATTACTTGTTAGATACATTTTTATTGATACCTGGAAGAATAATGTATGTGTCCTGGCAGTATTGGTTGTGAGTACAGATGGAATCAGTGATATTTTTAGATATACACACACACACACACAAGCCATAGCAGTACTAGTTGTACTTATTTCAGCAAATAACAATACATTATGCAACACTGGTACTGCTATACCAGCTCAGTGACTGCTGTTTAGCAGTTGTCAAACAGCAACGGGGTAAGTGACTTGTATTTGCCTTGTTGAGGAGTAATATATACCTGTCACTGGTCCTGATTTCACATACCTGTCACTGGTCCTGATTTCACACACCATCCCTGATTTTGCTCATACTTTTGCTTTGTCCTTTGTAAAAAGTTTGATTTGCTTTTAAATCATTCAGGATTGCAAACAGTCAAATCCAGACATACTTACTGTCCAAAAATAAATGCTGATGCAAAAGATTTTATTTTATTAATTGCTTACGTGAATTAGAGTAATATTTAAAAATGTGTTCCTGATTTTGAGCCTTTAATCTACTATTATTTTTGGGACTGCACTGAATTATTGAGCAAAGAAGTTGAGAGTTATAGTAAATGGTGTTTTGGCAGTATTTATAAAACTCACTGAAACAGAAAACCACCTCTGATGATCGGAAGCATTAGCTATTCTTAAAATCCAAAGTCTGCACTGAGATAAGTCACTGTGGGCTGCTGATCTATCTAGAATTTCCTTGCTCATGATCATTATCAATGTTATCCTAACAGGGTTATATCACAGCCCTATTCAGGTTAAAGAGCTTAATAAGGAAATTAATCCATTTTTCTTCCTCCTTTTCCTCTACCAGCAGCTGCTTTTGTGGGGCCCCTACACAGTCAAGGATAATTAAGGGGGACCCTCTGCAGCTACAGATATTGCAGGGACATAAAGATGGCTATACTGTTAGTTTTAGTGGACAGAATGTCCACCAGCAGGGTTTACCTAAGCCAGGGCCAGGGGCAATATGTCAGTGGTAAAATATTTAATAGAATTGTGATGCCTGTTACTTGATAAAACACTGCTACTATAACCAGATATATCCGAATTTGAAATGAGATATAAATAAGAGTTATTAACCACCTGGCTTATTAAGTATACAAGATTGCTGTACTAGCTTTTCTTGGTTTGACAAACATGCTACAAAATATCAGTATAAGATAAGTTGCTGTGGTTGGGGGCCCACCAGGAACAGGGGCCCCCAGTGACTACATGGTTTACTGGTGCCTAAAGCTGGCTACAGTTTTTAGGAAAGCTTGCAGATTCACTCTTAAGTAGGAGTATTGTTTTTCCTGTTGATAACTAGACTGGTGTCTGTTCAGGGTGCGCATATAAATAGTTCTTACTCATGACCAAATTTTCATGTAAAGACGTTAATACTTTGAGCCGGAAGTTAGATACTGCATTTGGGCCTGGGGTTTTCCAATTAGGAGCTTTTCTTAACATTGTTTCAGTCTCTCTAAACATTACTTCATCCCATTTCATATCCTGTACATTTGACCTTCTTACTCTTTCTTTTACTTCTTCTATCCATAGGATCGTCACAGATATTTCCCCATAACGTATCTATTTCTTCCTTTTTTGGTTGTGTTTCAATTTCTTCTGACTTGTTTCCCAATTCTATATAAACTTTTTTGGGTCATCAATAAATAGCTTATTTTGTACTTTTTCTTTATATTTATCTGCATACCTTCTAAGTTTTTCTCTCTGTGCTATTTTTAGTTTATTATTTGCAATACTGCACATTGCTTTTATCGCATCTATCTTTCTTAGTATTTTATTGATCTGTTCCCTCTTGTATAATCTTCTAACAGTGACACTTGTCTTAATTGCTTTATAGTTTTCTGTATTCAATACTTCCATGATGGCATTTGATTTCTCCCCTTCCCTTCCCTTACTACCCTGTGTTTTTGTGGTAAGACTTTATCTATTAATTTATTTGCACATTTAATATAACATATTTACTTCTGCTATATTGCATGAATCTCTAAGAACAGTCCTAATTATATTGTTAATTTGTTTTATCAAACTTCTAACTTTTGGGGTTTTATTGTCTTTCTGTAATTTATTTCTTTAACTGATCTTAATATGTCTGTCCAACTCTATTAAATCAAGCAACTCTTCTCTTAGATCATTTTCTTCTAGACTCAGGGTGCATTCGTTGTTCTCCATTTCCTGCAGGAATTCTATAGAACGTTCCAGAGCATCAGTCCTGTGCCACATTCTCTTCAGTTTCATTCTGTGTCATCCATTGCTGTTTCATATGGGAACTCACCGGCCTATCACTCCACAGCATTGACTGCACCAGAGTTGCTACAGTTTCCTGTTCTTTCCTTTGGTGTGCAACCCCAGCTGAATGTTTATACTAGTTTCCTATGGAAGGCTCCAAAGTATCTTCATATGGCAACTGATCAGATGTTTCCTACTCCACTGGTTTCCCCTTAATTTGGGGATCCATTGCTCTATCATGCTGTGATGCTATCAGAATTAGATTTTCTACACAAAATCCTTCACTTCCCAGGCAATCCATAGCCTCAGTTTCCATTTCTTTAACTTATTAATTACTAATCCTCTTTTCTACCTTTCCTCTTTGTTTCTTATTTTTTGTATTGTAAGATTTTCCATGTTCAGATGCCTTTGCCTGTATTTCTCTTCAAATATCTTTGGTGCTACTCTTGTTGTATTGTTTAGCTTTACTTTCTTCTTTGCATAAATACTGCACCATATTAAATCTCTTTTTCTTTCCCATGTCCATATTTCTTCTTCAGATCTCTATAGCTGATCCTGTTTCTCCTTCTCTGGGGACTTGTTGTTCCATCATGCTATGATATAACCTGTGTTAAACTTTCTACACTAAATCCTTCACTTTGCAGTTATTCTATAACTTCAACTTTTTTTTTTAATGTCTTCTTTACTAGTCGTTTGCTGTACATTCCCTCTTCATGATTTTTTGTATTGTGAAATTTTCCATATCTGGATGCCTTTACCTGTATTTCTCTTTGAATATCTTTGGGGCTGCCCTTTGTGTATTGATTAATTTGCCTTTCTCCTTTGCATAAATATTGCACCATGTCAGATCTATCTCTTTCTTTCCCATGCCCATATTTCTTTTTTATACCTTTCAAAAGTCTCTAGATTTTGTTCTTTATATTTTCACACTTCCTCAGTCCCTTCTTTTTTACAAATGGCCCAAAGTTTCTTGGTCTATATAATGTTTCTCATAAATATGTTGTATTAATAAACACAATTTTTTATCTGAAGCTTCTGACATTTTTTTTTTTTTGTCGAAGTATTTTTCTTTCCTTTAATTTCTCTCTTAATCTTTTTGCATATCTTTGGTCTGGAAATTCTGAGCTTCTTGCATAATCGTAACAATACATAATTTCTTTCTTATCTTCAGTAGTGCACTCTATCATCTTTATGGCCTTTTTTACGCTTTTTGTGGACTATTACTTCCTTCTACAACAGGGGGCCAACCTGCCCCTGGGCCTGGCCAAACCCCATTGTAGGAATGTTTCTGTGTCTTGAGGATTCTACACTGTCATTTTTTTCATTCCTGGCACCAGTGCACCTATCAGGATTGGACACTTTTTTATCCTGAGTATTGTGTACCCAGCTATCTTTTTTATTTTTTAACCTCCTTCTGTCCATGATATATGCAATATAAAATATAGTCAATATATCAGTGTCATCTTGATGAGATTTTGTGAAAAAACAGGGTTGATCTCATGAAGGTGCTCACCAAGACCTATAGATGAATTCAGTTCTAGCAATACTGCTCTCGTTTGCTTGCTGCCTTATCATCCCTCCATTTGGACCCCTACTGCCTCCTATGTGGGAATGGGAGTGAAATGTAAAGCTGCTCATAAATAGTTTGTTATCCTGAAAATGCTAACAAAATTCTAAATTTTCATTTGGGTAAATTACTGGTTATAAATGTTTCCTATTGTGCAGCGTTCAATTTTAATAATGCAATAGTACCTTTCAAAATAATAACTTAGGGAATGGAGTTATTGTATGTCTGTTGCTCAACAGTTTATACTGTCAACAATTTATCTTGCATCATGAGACAGCAAATTTCTTTTGGGGCTGCCTGGGCTTATTCTTTTCTGGGAGTCTTACACAAATGATGTATAAGTTATGTGGCATAATGGTTAAGGTTTTCGCCTCTGTGCACAAGGTACAAGGTTTGATCCTGACCTCTGGGCAATGCCTGTATAGAGTTCTGCATGTTCTCTGTGTTTCTGTGGGGTTCCTCCCACCTCTCAAAAGCATGTGGAATGTTTCCTCCTCAAATTTGCTTAAGAATGGAATTGAGGATAGCAGCACAAGCTCTAGATGGTGTCTACTGAGGGAAGAATTGTATAGACCAACTGCTTTGGGCATCAAGTGCAGTGCGCAGTATCCTCTAGACATGAGAACACAGATCACAGACTGCACACTGTGTCAGGACTATCCAGTCAGTGGTGTAAAAGTGGCCTGTAGGTGATCTGGTTGCATTGACTAATGTCACCCATTGAGTGAAAGCTGGGCATAAAACTAATCAGTGGATTGCTATACTCAGTATAAGTTCACTGAGAGGATGGTGCTTGGAACTAGAAGACATGGTGGTAAGAAGGAGGCTGCACATCCTCTCTATCCAGGATTCAAGATGGAAGGGTAGTGCAGCAAATTCAGTGGGTTTGGCATCCAAAGTCTACTACTCAGGTGGAGGACATACTAGAAATGGTGTGGGAATTGTGACAGACTTCAGAAGACAGTAAGGGATGTCATCAGTATTAGTGACATACTCATGGCAATCAGAGTCCAGTGTAAGGGGTAGGCAGTATTCATAATCTAAGCCTGTGCCTCTTAGAAGAGTTGTGACAGTGAGAAAAAGACTGCATTCAGGCAGCAGTTGCAGGGCCTACTAGTTAAAGCAGGGCATGAGTTGGTATTTATAATGGGGTACCTGTATGCAAATATCGGGACAGATACAACAGAAAATGAGGACTGCCTGGATCCACATGGGTGGGACAACAAGTATAAAGAAGGAGAGGCCATTGTAGACTTGTATCAAGCCAACAGCTTGATGATGGCCAACACATGGTTTGGCAAGACAAACAGTCACAAGATCACATAAGTATGTCCAACGTGCAGCTCAGGTAGACATCCTCCTAGTAAGGAAAGGGCAGAGGGGTAGAATCAGACATTGCAAAGTCATCCCCAATGCAACAGTCATCTCACAGCATAAATCTCTGGTTGCCACAATCAGTTGTAAGCAGTGGCCAGAGAAGGCTGTAAGGTCAGAGGCTAGGCTGATGACCTGGAAGTCGACTAGAGAAAACACAATAATTCAAGGAAATGCTTGGGGCTCTGTCACCTCAGGAAAGGAGAAAATAGGTGGAGTTGAAGAATAGCAGCACATCAGAACCACTTGTGTGAGGACTGTTGAACAGATCTGTGGCTGAGCCAGGTATGGAAATAAGGTATATAAGGAATGCTGGTGGTGGAATTCAGAAGTCCAGAAGAACATAAAAAGAAAGAAAGAGGGTAGAAAAAAGTGGAAGGCAGAAAAGATAGATAGGGCTAATAAGGAATACTCATTAGCTAACAAGTAGGCTTAGAGACTGGTTGCAGTAGTGAAGAACAAGGCGTAATATGCACTCTACCAGCTTCTGAAACATGACTCATATAGCACAAAGAAACTGTATCAGGTTGCAAGGCAAAGACAGGAAGATAAAGAAAAGTTATCAGACTTATATATAGCAGTTATCAGATTCTAAAGGATGCCAGCAAAAAAACTGCTCAAATATCCACAGAACACGAAAGGAGTACTTCCCACAGCTTCTGAATGAAGAAAATCCCACAGAAGCCACACTGCCCCTGACACAATCTACAATGAAAGAAGAAGAGGAACCCACTCTACGAGATGTAAGAACAGCACTAAGGAAAATTAAGTCAGGAAAAGCAGCAGGCTCAGATGAAGTCATAGCAGATAGGATAGAGGTGTTTGATGCATTAGGGAAGAAATGGCTTCCAAGGGCTCTCGTAGCAGTATGTAGAAAAAGACGTATCCCAGATGACTGGAGAATAAGCATACTAGTGCCACTGTACAAGAACGAAGAGGACTTTCATAACTAGGGTTGCCACCTTTTGTTGTGGCTAAAACCGGAGTAAGGCCACACCCCTTGCATCACCAGTATCCATGCCCACCCCTGCCCTTTCTCCCGCCCACACTCCTCCCATTCCATGAAATTCATTTCATTTAATCAAACTGGAAATAAATAAATAAATAAATGACATCACCATGACATCATCAGGTGAGGAACATCCTCTTTTTCTGTCCCTAATGCCTTTTTTGGCTGATTTACTTTGCTTTTCTGTAAAAAAGGCATAGTAAATCAGCCGATTTGCAAACTCTGATAGTCTGTTTCCTTTTCTGAAACAGAATACCAGAATTTGTACATTGTTTTCTGGACTACCGGAGAATCAACTTAATTTATGGATAGTTCAGAAAAAAAACAGAGGGGTGGCAACCCTATTCATAACTGTGGACAGTATAGAGGTATCAAACTCCTGTCAGACTGCATGAAGGTTCTGGAGATGGTGAATGATAAATGAATAAACAGAACAGTAGTAGTAAGATGGGAGATGAATGGTTCGGATTCAGACCAGGATGCAGCATAACTGACCTTAGGTTTACTGTGAGATAGTTGAGAAGAAACTACAGACAAGGAAAGACTCCAACTGGGCATTCCTAGATTTAGAGAAAGCATATGACAAGGGCCCAAGACAGGTGATTTGGGCAGTCTCCTTTGATGGTTTTAAGTCCCAGAAACATTGGTAGAATTAGTGCAGGCCATGTAGAAGGACCCAATGATACAAGTTCAAACAGTGTTCAGAATCTTAGAGGGGTTCCCAGTGGGAGTGGGTGGGCATCAGGATTCAGCTTTGAGCCCACTGTTGTTCATAATGGTGATGGACAACATTAGCAAACAGTAGGAGGGGGACAGAGCAACACAGTTGCTATATACAGACGATGCAGCACTATAGATAGAGTCTGACTCTGAACAAGAACTTCAGCAAAGGATAGGAGAACGGAATGCAAAACCGAAAGCACATGGAATAAAACTGAGTACAAGTAAGACAGTTGTAATAGCAAGAAAAGGGGAAACAATAAGCTGAAAATGAGATAGAAAGGAAAATAGCATGTAAGATAAGGACACATGTAAATATAGTATGGTGTAATCCTATGTAAATACAGTATTCTCTTTGCCCAGGCCTAGAAATGCAGCCATATTAAAGCAGGCTTATATCTTCATTCTATATTTTACATTTTCAATAGAAAGGAATGTTTCAGTGTTTTAGCGAAGGATACAAATGAGCTTAGTAAGATAACTTTCAGGTCAAAACACTGATAAGGATGAGATGTGCTAAGAGAATGTGCAGAACATTTTGTTACAGAAACAGAATGAAGATAGGCATCTGCAATAATAACCAGTGTCCAAACCGGTTTGTGCTTGTGTGCACCGGTTTACGCATCACACACTACTGAGCAGAGGGATTGCAGAGTTACAGACACCTGCTCTTCCGCCTCGCAAATATTACTTAAACCAAAGCTTCTCACGCCAAAAGCTACTAATACCTTCCCCTGCTGTATTCCCTCTTCATCTGTTATAGCCAGGCCAAGATTATTCCTAGGACCATGATCTGTCAGTTTCCCCCCTTTTTTCCCACCAGCCTGGTTGACATGGGTCTACTAAGGCAGTGTAGCAACTGCCTCATGTACACTAACAGCCCCCTACATTTAAATAATTCCTGTACCATTTGTGAGAGATGCACCTACATTATGAAACTGGAATTACAGTTCTCTTGCACAATAGATAGCAATACAGAGCAGGTTGTCAGCCCAGCTACCACAACTCATATTCATGACACACAGCATACACAAAGACCAACATATGCAGAGGAGCTCACAAAAAATCTACCTAGACATCAGAGACCTCCAAAACATATACACACTAAACCAACCATAACACCCAAAACACAAAATACACATAATGACACAAGCACAAGTGTTTCATCATCAAAGCCCATAAGGCAATCACATCCACTCCAAATATCTTAGTCATAGGAGACTCTATAGTGAGACACACAGACACCCCCCTCACCAAGCTGAACAAGGAGAAAGTCACGGTCTGCTGTCTTTATGGTGCCAGGATTTATCCGATCATGTAGACACTCAAGTCTCTCAACAACTAGTACCATTATGATTCGGTCATAGTACATGTTAGTGTGAACAACTTGAGACGTACCTCCCTGGACTACATGAAGAGACATGATTGAGCTCTCTGATCATGTATCACAGGCAGGTATGTCCCTAGCCTTGAAAAGCATATTATCCACAGCTAGGATGATAAATACTACAATAAATACCACAATATAACAGAAAATCATTGACTTCAATAATTGGCTTACTTTCTGGTGTCATTCTAAGGGAATCCAGTTTCTGTGAACCTGGGATGACATGATTGGCAGACCTCGATGCTTTGCCAGAGATGGTTTTCATCTGTCACCCCTGGGATATCGGCTATTAGAAAAAGGCTCTTGCCACCCTCATACTGCCTTTTTAGGCAAAGTCACAAGGACCCAATTCCAAACGTAAACATTTCATCAAAAAACAACCTTAAGATTATGGTGCTAAACACTAGGAATCTTTGCATGAAATTCACTCAATGGGAGCAGTCCTCACCTTGGAAGATTCAGGCATTTGTGTAATCATGGAGACCTAGTTCAATGCTGTGGAGAGCATCCCAGCCATACTGTATTATACCTCCTTTCACACGTTCAGACCACAAACTGAAGGTGTGAAAACTAAAGGAGGCAGTGTATCAATATTCATTAAAGATAAATACACCTCCAGATTGGTTAAAATGTGATTCCCTGGAGATACTTTAGGTGCAATTAACTGTTGGTAGGACACCTATTCAAGTCACTGCCAGCTACAGGACTCCCTCCATGAATCAGGACACCTACTCTGCCTATCTGGATCTACTTGAGTCTATCAGGATACATCTGAACACCATGGTTTTGGGTGACTCCAACTACCCATCCATTGACTGGGTAAATTACTCATGCTCAAACTCACTTGCCCAAATATTCCTCGACTTTGTTAACTCCAATGCCCTGGACAAGCTGGTTGATATCCCACAAGGGGCACCAACATCCTGGATCTGCTGCTTACCAATATGGGGAACTGCTGTGACATCCCCAATGTGAGGTCTTCCCTGGTGAGGTCTGACCACAAATCAGTGTCATTCAAAGTAACTATCACACCTGACCCTCCCTCCAGCAGCAACCAGACTAAAAAACTTTTCCAAAGTAGAGTATAACCACTTATGGGATGGTATAAATAGCTTCACTGCACCTTCCCCCACAGATGTAACTGGCAACTACGCAGAGTTCTACACCAATGCTTTATACAAACACGTGTATAACAATTCAAGACAGAAATCAGTTAAGATATGTTACTGAGATAGAAGTCAGTTTAAACATCCAGCAGTTCAGATATTCAGAAGTCAGTTCAGAAACTACAGAAAACAGTGTAGTGTGTCTTAGTTCTGCCATTACAGAGAAAAAGAACAATTTATTCTTCCAAGCTACAGAAGTCTGAGTATTCAGTCTGCAATCTCCAGCTACAATTTGCTTCAATTTATCAGCACTGTTGTTTAAGACAGTTTCAATAATACAAGACTTGTTCAAATTTTGTTGGATTACTATATCTACCTCAAGTAGAGACTGCTACTACATAATAAATCACCTTTTTCAGAACTTCAATGAGTCAAGACTTTTATTCTGAAAGGTACAAGACGATTTGGCCCATGTTAGATTAGGGGGTTCCATTTTAAAGTAGTTATTAGGCATTAGACAGACTAGAAGGTAAAATGTGTTTCATTTAAAAGACAGTTAAGCAGAAAGGAACAGCAACCTTGCTGGTCAAGCACGAGAGATAACAGTTCCAAGGGGAGGCTACAGACTGTTCTTTTTCTGTTTTCTTTCTCAAGGGAAGAATCAAGGAAATGTTAGATAATGGGATTGCTTGGCCACTAAAAGACTGCAAAACAAGACAAGGCCTGAGAACCATGGCTAAAGAAGCAGGTAAAGCCTTACAGGGTTTTGAAAATATATTTGAGATGCAGTTAGAGAAGTCAGTCAGTTAGTTCGTTTGACCTGACATTACAGAGAAGATTAAGCCACAATACAGACACTCGAGCCTGATTATAGAAGACAGGTCAGATAAAGACTTTTAGTTTACATTATTTAAGACAATCAGAAGAGATGTCCAGAAACTTTGTATATATTTAGCAGCACGGTTATTACTAACCAACATTCCGGCATTTCTACAAACTGTTATCAGCACTGTTAATGAAGACAGTATTCAGATATTATGAACATCTAATAAAGCCTTATTAAATGAACTACATTGTTTGGAGATTCATTCTGAAAAGTACAGAAGACTTGGTCCATAAAGGAGAGACTGGCACCTGTTCAGCATGAGTTTGGTTAATTAACAGATAAAGAATTTTGTTTCAGTCTCATATCAGTTGTTTCCAGTTAATTCCAGTATACTACAATCTTATCAATTCTTGTAGCCCATAAATGAGAAGCTGAGAAATTTGGCATTTGTTTAGTACAACTTCTGATATTATAGATAAAGGCATTTATTCCAAATTTAACATCATGAAACTAGTTAACGGGGTCAAGTACCTAGGAGGGGTGGTTGAAAAGGGAAGTCTGAATGAGGAGGCCAAAGCTAGAATCAGAGAAACTTGACCAAATTGGCACAGAGCATCAGGAACTATGTATGACAGAAGAATGTCAAAGAAGCTGAAAAATAAGGTGTACAAAACAATGGTGCAATCAGTACTAACTGTATGGTACATAAACCTGGGTAGTAAAGGCAGAGCAGTTGAGGAAGCCAGAGGTGATGGGAGATGAAGTGCCTAAGACAAGTGATAGGATGCACACTGTGGGATAGACAAAAAATTGAGGATATCAGAGCAGAAACCCAAGAAGGTCCAATTCCAGAAAAGGTCAAAAAGAACAGATTATGATGGTTTGGGCACTTGTTCAGTGTCACTCATCTGGTCAGGATAAAAGAGATGAACATTTGTGGGTTCTGTTCAAGCAGCTTTATTGTGTACAAACCCATCAGAATTGATGCTTAATAACTTTAACTTAAACTTATAAACAAACTAGCAATCACACTCATGCATGTTCAATCTCTGGCTGTACTCTCAAAATGGCACTGAAGCTAGCACGTGCTTGCTATTTATATGCATGTGCTGTCCTTAGAAATGCTTCTTAAAGGTACAACACACACTATTCTACATCTTCCCTTTTTGAGAAATGAGTCATGCATTACTGACGACATTAATTGACATGCAATTGATGCAAAATAATTCTTTGCCATGCAATTATACAGAACTAAGTACATATAGATGATCATGTCCCGGTTGCTATGTATTTCACACTAGATCTGGAAATACGATCAAATCATGTAACATAGAAATTAGAACTAGGTCTAGCAACTGGGACTTTCTCTGCTGAATGTTCAACTTTGGGGACATCAGGGACATTATCAGGAATGGAAGTAGGAGTTAATACACTTTCTACAACAGGAACATTGTCTGGATTGCTCTGAAATGTACAGTCTGTATCACAGGAACAATGCTGCGGTATCGATTCTGATACAGGAGGAAGATGTATGCGATTTCTGCTCTACTCCACACCCTCAGATTCCATGAAGTAGGATCTCAGCTCAGCACATATATCTGTTGCTTGACCAATCCTGTTGAAACCTTTCGCCATTTGTATCCTCACTGTCTCTCTTTCTTTCAGTGGATGAAGAAATCTGCTTGATTTATCATAGCTGGACTTCTGGAAAGAACACTTTCTGAGTAGTTGGGATCTGATTGTTCTTAGCTTTAGGCCTCAACAAACTAGAACTGATAGGCAATGTTGTTCTGATTTGCCTAGATAGAAGTCCCTGAGCAGGTGAGCCAAGTATATCATCATGGGGTATGTTTCTGAGATTGAGTAAATTCAAAAAGACATCAGTATTATCATGCTTTGACTTCTCTAATAATAGCTTTGCACTCTGTACTGCACTTTCAGCTAGTCCAGTTGACTGTGAGTATTTTGGACCACTAGTAACATGTGCAAAGTCCCATTCTTTTGCAAATTTCTGAAACAACTGACTTGTAAATTGAGCACCATTGTCAGAGATAAGCTTCTGTGATCTCCCATGGACTGAGAAATGACATTTCAACTTGGTGATAACAGCAGTGGACATTAGGTTAGGTAGTAAATCAATGTCAAACCAGTTAGAATAAGAATCTACCAACACAAAGTAATGCTGATCGTTCCACTCAAATATATCAGTGGCTACTGTTGACCAAGGTAATTCAAGATCTTGACTTACCTGAAGTGGTTCTTTTTGCAAATGCAGTTTAGTACTACTGCATATTGAAGAAGAAGGTACTTTATCAATATATTTTGCTAGAAAAGGCCAAAATACTAGTCCTCTCACCCTTCTTTTGGTAGATTCAGAACCTGGGTGACCACAATGCAAAATCTGGATGTATTTATGTTGTAAGGAAGCAGGAAGAACAATTTTAGGACCTTTGAAAATAATGCTATCTTCCATCAACATTTCATCTCTATAAGGAAAATAAGTTTGCACTTCAGGTGGTACACTAGATTGCTTTGATGGCCATCCAACATTTTTGAAGTGGTTGAGATTTTGCAAAATTGGATCAGTCTTTGTATGATCCCTCAGCTCATCAAGTCTCTTGGTAGATAAATTGTGCACTTCCATGACATCAAAGTCAAACTTCTCTGCATTAAGCTGTTACATTGTATTTCTGTGCCATCTGGATAAGGTATCAGCCCGATAAAGAAGTTTGCCATTTTTATAGATCATTTTGAAGTTGTATTTTTGCAGTCTAAACATCATTCTTTGCAATCTCACTGGAGCTGAATGGATAGGCTTCTTTAAAATAGTGACTAGAGGTTGGTGATCAGTTTCAATCTGAATAGTTCACCATAAATATAATCATGAAACTTTCAACATGCAAATACTATTGCCAAAAGTTCTTTCTCAATTTGAGCATATTGCATTTCAGTTTGGACAAGACTTCTAGATGCATAGGCTACTAGTCTGTCCTCTTGAAGAATAACTGCACCAAGACCAAATTTGAAGCATTGACATCATAGTATTGTAGTGTAGGTGGGGTGGCAATTTTCTGCTTAAGGTCTTCAAATGCTCTCTGGTGCTGTTCCAACCAAGACTGTGTACCATTTTTACGCGTTAGCTCTCTCAAAGGCATTGTCAACTCACTGAAGTCTGTTATAAACTTGCCTAAATAGTTGACCATACCAAGAAAATGTTGTAGAGCTCGAACATTACCCGGTGCTGGCATCTCAAGAATGGTTGCTTGCTTTGATATATCTGGTTGCAAGTCAGTGCTAGTAAATAAATGACCTACATATGTAACTTCTGGTAGTCTGAATTTGCACTTCAGAGGATTGAGCTTCAAGTTCATTTCACGTGCTCTATCTAGAACTTTCCTATAGGTTTTGTCATGCTCTGCTTCACCATTGCCTTCAACCAATAAATCATGTACTAGTATGGCACAAGGATAACCTGAAAAAATTTGCTCCATTGCATGCTGAAAGACCTCACTTGTAGAACTTATTCCAAATGGCATCCTGAGGAATCTATATCTTCCAAATGGGGTACTCAATGTAGTCAGTAGTGAAGATTTGCAATCAAGTGTCACTTGCCAAAATGAACTTTTTGCATCCAAGACAGAAAAAACAGTGGCATTCAGTATTTGGGCTGCAACTTTCTCAACTGTACACATAGGATGATGTGGTCTCTTTAATACTTTGTCCAAATCTCTTGGGTCAATGCATATTCTGATTTATTTGGAGCCATTTTTGTGGACTGCTACCACTGATGACAGCCATTCAGTAGGCTCTGTAACTGGACAAATTACACCTTGCTGCACCATTTTATCCAGCTGAACTTTGACTTTATTCTGCAGAGCTATCGGAACTTTTCTTGCTGGTCTGACCTCTGGGTCTGTCTTCACAGAATACACAACTGGAAGTTTGCCTAGCGTGTCACTGAAAACATCAGCATACTCTGTGAAAATAGCATCAGTAAAATTGGAACTGGGACATGTGCTTACATGATCAGCTTCTTTGGTAAAGGAAAGCAGATTCATTCTCAAACTGCCTCTGAGACTCACTAATGACTGCACAGGTCTTCAGACTACATAGAATAGTAAGCTGTAGCAGTTCCTAGCCAAATAACATGAAAGCACTACTAAGCCTTCGGTCTGAATTTTTTTACCTCCATAAGCTTCATGTTTTGCACAGCTGGCCACATTAAGTTGCTCACTAGCTCTGACCTTAGCAAATGTGTCTGCTGACATAACATTACACTTTGAACCAGTATCTACTTTGAGCTTGGTGGATTTACCATTCATCTGGACAGTACAAAACACTTCATTCTTTGCCAACAAATCCACTGCATCAGCCTTTTCACCAATTACTGATACACAATCTATGTAGAGAGTAGAGTTGCAGCTGTCTATATGACCAACTTGCTTTTTTAAGTTGACCCTTTTTTATAACTGTGTGAGGTTTACTTGATTTGCAACTTTTGAAAATGGTTCAATTTTTTACACTTTTCTCTTTTAGACTCATTAATGGATTCACAATTGCGACAATTAAAAATAAAGCTTGACTTGGGTTTTGCTGACTCACCCTTGTACTGCACTGAGCATGTAATTTTCACTGAACTAGTCTTAGAACTTGCTGGAAAACTATGGGTTTTACCTGCCACGCCCACAGGGGTTACAGCTGCCATGTGCTTAGGCCTACTTCTGCTAGCCACGTGTTGCATGCTGTCTACATTTGCTCTGGAGCCTAGTGAAACCATGCTCTTATTACCTGCAAGCATACTTGTGTGCCTTTGTGTAACTTTATGGATATGACAAATCTCAATAGCTTTGCTCAGCTTTAAATCACTGTCACAAAGCAAAATCTTTTTCACTGCTGCACTAATAATACCACACACAAGCCTGTTCTTTATTAACTCATCTTTTAAATCACCAAACCTACACGTTTTAGCTTTGTTTCTCAGGTCAGTAATATAAGATGCAAAAGTTTCTCCTGGTTTTTAATCTCTTGTGTAAAACAAATGCCTTTCCCATGTAACATTTGTCTGGAGGTTGCATATTTCCTTGAATTTGCATTGCAAACACTCGGAGTCTTCTTTTGATTCAGCCTGTACAACAATATGACGGTTTTCACTTTCTCCTTCATATACTGCTGGTGCACACACAAATAAACACTCTCTTTCAATGGCCCCTGACCCAGCTAGGTTTAGCAAAATGAATGCCCTGGTGCATGCATCTTTGTCAGAATAAGCTGCTTGTATAAAAATATTGTACTTTTGCTCAAATATTCTCCAATTCTCTGCAATATTCTGATCAAATACAAGTGGACCTGGTCTGTGAAATGCCTCTGTCATATTAACACATACCAGTGAAGGCTTTTGCAAGTGTGCACAAATACACACACATATACATAAGCCAGAAATTTATGCCAGTACTTGTAACTATGCCCAAAAGCACAACAAGCCTCTGAAAAACTGAACTTTGTGAAAATAAGTCTCCTGGGCACAGGAATACTCTTGAAATCACTGTTTTCTAAGAAATCACCTCTTGTTGGTGTAAGAAACATTTCAGAATAACTGCACTGTGCGAATAAACTGGGCAGAAGAAGCTCAGAGTAAAAGAACATTTCAAAGTAACTGCACTTTGTGAATAAACAGTACACAGCACACTGAAACTTTCCCTAAATTGATGTACTTTGCTAAATAATTCTGTACAGTGCAAGAAACGCTCTGTAATGGTGGCACTCTGTGAATAGACACACCCACCACAAGAAAAGTTTTGAAATGGCTGTATTTTGACTGCACTTTAAGAAATAGTTGCACTTTGCACACAAATAAATTTTTTGGAACAAATGTGCAATAATAAGCATACACTGTAAGTACTTTTACACACTTTGAGATACTTTGAATAACTCTAGTTATGCCCTGAATAGCTTCAAACAATGCAAAATAGTGGTTTATGCCAAAACTATTATTTAATTAATTAATTTATTTTATATTTAATTACCGGGTTGGTCTGACTGGGCAATCAGGTGCCCGTTTTCAGCAGAAACCAAGGGAGAAAAGCTTTAATAAGCACTTAAAAACTCCACAGTAGAGACTGGATCAGTAAAAAAATAAATACGCATTATAGACGCTAGGCGTTTTTGTGGAGATAGTAGGAGATTAGAAGGTATTAGAAGCAAGGGCTCCGACCCTCCGTTTTCGCATTGCCAGACACTAAAGGCATCATATATCATATATTTAAAAAAAATGTCCCTCTTCTATGTTCTAAGAAAGTGAAAGAAAGAAAAGACAGAGAAAGAATATTGAAGCAATTTATATGTGGTGATCTCATTTTTAGTATTGAAGTTGTTCCCACTAACCCAAGAGGGGGGATGGGGGAGACATATTGACTACAAAGTACTGGCAGCTCTTTTTTTTTAGATGCGTAATTTTATTTTGGGCTCAATGATGGTATCATTGGCCAGTTTTAAAGATATTCTCAAAAGACAGTCTTTGTATTTTCAGCTTAAAAAGTTTGTGTGTGTGGCTAATTAACTATTCATTTAAAAGTATAGAAAGTTTTTAAAGCATTGGAAAAACATTAATAAATATATACTAATGTAACAACAATTTGAGTATAAATGGTTTAGTGTTTTATTTTTGTTTTTATTTTATTTTTTAACACGACTTTCATGAATTAATTACTCAAATAAGTGATTTTGATTTTTGTGTGGCTTAGAGATTGGACAAGAGATCTGTGATTAAATTCAAACAGTATATAAAACCACCTCATTTTAAAATTGATGTATAACTGATGAAGTTGTCAATGAAAACGTCTATGTGGATGTCTTTTACTGGAGTTTTTAAGTGCTTATTAAAAGCAATTTTCCTTGGAGCTTGACCACATATATGACAGTCATAAAAATACAAAATAAAAAATACAACAGCTCAACATGCATGAAAAAAATACAAACGTCAGAGATGAGTACAAATTAACAGAGCAAACAAACTAGTATATTATGGCATAGTATGATGAGAAGTTACAAAAGTGTACAATATATAGTGTACAGTAGTAAAGCAGAAAATATAATGTATTTGAGTAAGAAAGCACAGTAATACTATATAGTTATATACATTCATTTAAAAATGTAGTTTATGATTTTGTTTATGTGTTTGACCTTTGAGTAGTGCCAGAGAAAGTTCATAGGTTTATACTAGGCTATCTGCCCTAAGGCATTTATAAGCCTAGCCCAAATTTTTGTGGCTTATGCCACCCCTTATATGAAAAAATACTGTGCCCATTAGTTTGTTGTGCCTCTGTCCAGCAGTGACACAGAGATGATTCCCGGGATAAACCTACGATCTCCCATCCACAGGTCAAGATTTCTCTTGAACAGAGCCAGCGAGGTGCTCTGCCTCACATGGATCGGGATTTTATTCCACAGCATAGGGAGTCTCTGAGTGATAAATCTATCCCTCCAACATGTCCTATTTATATCCATGCTAAGGTTTAAGTCACTTGCTCTAGTGGTTTTGGTTGATTTGGATTTTTTGAGGTGGAGCATGTCCATTAATTCCGGGTTGGACATGGCCTTGTATGTCAGGCACATGTCACCTCTGAGCAGACGGTATGCAACTGAATAGAGCTGGAATTTCTTCAATCTGGCAGCATATGACAGATTTTGGAGTCCCTTTATCCTTTTGGTGAGGAACTTTTGGGGTCTCTCCAATTGCTGCAGATGTCGGGTGAGATACATCCCGAATGGGGCATTGTACTCGATCATTGGTCTGATAAGTGAAGAGTACAGGGGAACAATGACCTCACTAGATCTGGATGTGAATCCCTTCATGATCAGGTGGGCAATGTAGAAGGTCTTTCTAACCACTTTAGCAATGTGAGTGTCAAAAGAAAGGCCACTGTCAACCTGGGTCCCCAGGTCCCTGATAACCTATTCTGTGCTTAGTGGATTGCCACCTATATGGTAGCTTGGGGTTACCTTGTTTTTCCCGAAGGGTATGACTATACATTTTTGGTGTTTAACTTCAGGCCATGGCTCTGGCACCAGCTATCTGTTTCCGTGAGTCCCTTCTGAAGGATATCCATGTCCGATGCACTTTCCACTATGGCCCAGTTTGCAGTCGCCTGCAAACTTTGTCAGCCAAAGTCCTCCCATATTGGCCTGTACTTCTGAGAAGTAGATGCCGAACAATAGGGGCCAAGGACCGAGCCCTGTGGGACACCACTTGTGACCGGCTTGGAGTCTGACATAGCGCCAGCAACTCTAACCCTGTGGGTTCTGTCCTTAAGCCAGTTTGCAACCCATCTTGTGACATATGGGTTTACATTTAAGCTGGTAGTTTTTCTACAATACCCGAGTGGGGTATTGTGTCGAAGGCCTTTGCAAGGTCAAGGTAGGCTGTATGGACTGCCTTTCCCTCATCAATGGCCTTGGTGACTCTTTCAAAGTCGACCAAGTTCAAAAGGCATGATCTGCTCTTGACGAAGCCAAACTGGGTCGGGTCCAATGTCTGCAAGTCCCCTATATCTTTGTTTATGAGCTCCATTATGATCCTCTCCATAGCTTTGCAGACTAGACTTGTTAAGCTTATGGGGCGGTACTTACCAGGGTCTGTAGAGGCACCGCCTTTGTGGAGTGGGACCACAGTTGCAGTACGCCACTCCTTGGGCACGTATCCTGTGGTAAGGCTGAGATTAAACAGCTGCCTTATGTGCGGGTTTAATTCCTCATTTAGCTCGTGTAGCACACAGCCGGGGACACCATCCGGTCCCATTCATGCTGTGTTTTTAGCTTTAGAGAGAGCAGCTTTCACCTGCGCATTTGAGATGTCTGGGAGGCTACACTCTGCTGGGATAGTTATCTCTCTTTTAGGGGAGAGGGGTGAAGTTTGCACTGAACCTGTCTGCCAGTATGTTGGCAATGTCTGTGGGTTCAGTGATTTTTGTATCATTTTGGACTAATTCTGAGCATATCTGGGAGTTTCCACCCAGGTTCCTAACATAGCTGAAAAAGGCCTTTTGATTGTCCTTTGAATCCATGGCAATTTTTCTCTCAAAATTGGCCTTAGTTGATTTTATGAGTGCTCGTATTTTTTACTAATAATGATCAGGGTGACTTCCCTTTTATGGATTTTGTTCTATCATGTAATAGCTTTCTCCTCTTATTGTAAAGTTTGTTAATGGCTAGGGTCCACCAGACTGGATGTTTGCCCTTTGTGGAAAGAGTCTTGGTTTTATTTGGGATTGCCTGATCCATGCAGTCCTGGAGGTGTTCATAGAAGGCATTTGTAAGGGCTTCCTAACTTGGGTTGTGGTTTCCACTGGCTCAGGGGCCTTGAAGGATACCACACCAGTCTTGAGTAGTGTGAAGTTTGCTTTAGAGAAGTTCTTCACTGTGGTCTTTTTGTTTGGGGTGGGGGCGGGATGTGGATTTCCAGTGAGATTAGTTTATGATCAGATCTCACCAATGAGAGATATACTTCCAGTGTGGAGCATTTTGTCCCCATGTTTGTGATAATGAGATCTAGTATATTTTCTCCTCTCGTGGGAACAGTGACTAGCTGTTCCATGGCATTTGAATTTATGAACTCCAGGAACCGTTGGGCTAGAAAGTTAGGGCTTGAGTAATGTTCCCAGTCTATATTTGGGTAGTTGAAGTCACCCAATATGATGGTGTCTGGAGATACATTTATACCCTCCAGTGTCTTCAGGAAGGCTGTGTGGGGTTCCTGAGTTTGAGAGGGTGGCCTGTAGCATGCTACAATTTGTAGAGCAGTTTTGTCTATGGTTAGTTGCACCTGGATGGTTTCAAGCTTATGCGTTGCCACCAACCTGGAGGTGTGGGTATCCTTTATGAATATGGATACACCCCTCCTTTTGTGGTGTGGTCCGGGTTTTGGGGCCAGAACGCATGATATGAGGTAAAACCTAATAGTGCCGGGTGCTCTCAGGAGCCTTGAACCAGGTTTCAGTTACAGCACAGACATCGATGTTCTCCATACTGAGAAGGGCCTCGAGTGCGTGCATTTTGAGATTTAGACTTCTGGCATTGAGCAGCATTACCCACAGTTTCTTCCCATTTTTGTTTTCTAGGGTGGTAGGTTTAGAATTTGAGCCTTGCCTAAAAGGCACTATGGGGGTGGCAAGAGCCTTAGCCAATATCCGGAATCCCAGGGTGACAGGTTCAAGCCGCCCTTGAAGCAGCGTGGCTTGTCAAGCATGTCATCCCAGGCAGACAGACACTGGATCCCCTTTGAATGACACCAGACATTAAGCCAATTGTTAAAGCTGATCATCTTGTCTCTATATTGTGGCATCATTCTTGGTGAAGGAAGGATACTGCTCAGGGTCAGGGTCATACCTGCCTGGGCTACATAATCAGAGAGCTCCTCTATGTCTCTTTTCATGTAGTCCAGGGAGGTACGTCTCAGGTCACTCACACCAGCATGGACAATGACTGTGTCATATTTGTACTTGCCGTGGAGTGACCAGAGTGCTTGTGTTATGTGGCGGATTCTAGCGCCTGATAGGCAGCTTACTGTGACCCTCTCCTTGTTCAGCCTGGTGAGTGGGACGTCAGTGTGTCTGACTATGGAGTCACCTATGACAAGTATGTTTGGTGTTGTATTTGGCCTTAAGGGCTGTGACTGCTTTGCACACTGCTTTTGTGGTTTATGTGTTGCTTGTGGGGTGTCTTGAGGTAGCAGTTGTTTGGGTGTCTGCTTTGGAGGCCTCTGCTGTTTAGGTAAATTTTACTCAGAGCCTCCGAGTATGTCTTTGTGTGTTTATGTGTTTGATTCAGTGGTGTGGTAGCATTATGTGAGGCTGGTTTTGTGGTGTGTGTAGTTGCCTTCTCCTCCTGTCTGGTCTTGCCAGTCCTGAGTTGAGAGAGCTCAGCCTCCAGTTTGGCTAAATAGCTGCATCTCTCACAAGTATTTGTGTTATGTGGGAGGAGGAGAGGATTGTCTGTGTACATGAGGCAGTTATAACATTGCCTCAAGATTCCCAGATTCACCAGCTGGACCGGAGAGGAGATTGACAACTGACCTTTGGACATGCTAGAATAATATTGGGAATTCCTTAATAATTGAAAACAAGGGCCAGTGGGGAGTGAGGGTGTAGTGCTTTTAATTTTTAGTGCTGACTTATATAACTGCGTTAGTGAGCAAGTGCCAGGTAACTTGAGTGCAATGTGTTACAAGTAACTAAATGCAAAAACGACAAACAGTAACTTTCTTTCAAGTGATACAAGGAACTAGTACAGTAAGCAATGCAGATATCACTAGTGATCCACAGAAGCGCTGAGAAGCCGCATATTAGGTGGAATTAGCTTCCAGGGAAATAACAAGCAAACAAACAACAAGCATATAAACAAAGCTAGATTCAGCAGGCCTGGATCTAGTCTATGCTAGAGCAAACAAGGTGTATCAATTTCAGTAAGATACAGTTCAAATATTCAGGCACTATAAACCTTTAACCAGAAATTCCCAGCTCAGAAGGGCAGAGTCCAGCCTCTTCTCCCACAAGAGTGCAGACCACGCATCTTCTTAATGTAAAATAACTGGCCTGAAGCCCAAGTGCTTAAACCAGAACTAATATCCTTGGACACTGGGCTCTCAATCAGCAGTTCCCAACTTAGAA
Source organism: Protopterus annectens (assembly GCF_019279795.1). Lineage (NCBI taxonomy): Eukaryota > Metazoa > Chordata > Ceratodontiformes > Protopteridae > Protopterus > Protopterus annectens. The sequence goes on along the minus strand of NC_056738.1, from coordinate 26,608,455 downwards.
GGATGAAAGCTACCTGTCCTGCCACCACAGTGCTTGCCACAAACCTTCCTAATGTAAAACAACTGGTCTGAAGCCCAAGTGCTTAATCCAAAAGACTTAGAATGATAGCTACACTTTAATCAAGTTACAACCAAGCAGTAATAAATACAATTGAATACTTTAGAGAATGTCTGGATTAGTGCTCAAGTTACACAAACAAAGCTAGATCCAGCAGGCCCGAATCCAGTCTATGCCACAGCAAACAAGGCGCACCAACTTCGGTAAGAAGCAGTTCAGATATGCATGCACTATAAGCCTTTAACCAGAAATTCCCAGCTCAGAAGGGCAGAGTCCAGCCTCTCCTCCCACAAGAGTGCAGACCACAAACCCTCTTAATGTAAAATAACTGGCCTGAAAGCAAGTGCTTAAACCAGAATTAATACACTTTTAGAATAACAGACACTGAGCCCTCAATCAGCAGTTCCCAACCTAGAAGGATGTAAGCTACCTGTTCTGCCACAACAGTGCAGACCACAAACCCTCTCAGTGCAAAACAACTGGTCCGAAGCCCAAGTGTTTAAACCAAAAGGCTTAGAATGAGTTACACCAAGCAGTAATAAATACAATTGAGTATTTTTAAGATGATGCAAAAGTAAAATGAAGTAGGTAGAAACACAAGTACAGTAAAAGCAGATTTTTTTTTTTTTTATCTGAACAAGTGCTGAGATCAAAGAAACAGATTTGAGTGCTGAAACTAGAAAACTGGCTAGTTATAAGAAAAAACAAGCTAGAAGGCTTCCCTCAAACACAGAAGGGCTTGGGGGCTCAGAAGCCTACAAATAGTCTATACCACTTAACAGGAAAGGCAGGAAATAAGCTTAATTTTTTTTTGTCTGTTTCCCAGATGCTCTCTTTGTACACAGTAGGAGTGCCTGAAATCAGAATATGATCTCACTGCACTCAGTTGAGTGAGCAAATGAGATGGGCCCAGAGGCAGGCTGAGGGGTGGGCAGTTTCAAGGCCACTAAGATTAACACCAAAACAAAAACAGGGAGGGTGGCTGGGAATAACTGAAGAGCAGAATAACTGCCACTTGAGTTAAATATTCCTTCAACACAGTTTAAATCAAACTAAATACTGTATTTTTTTTAAAGTGCAGATAAAGGTACTTAAATTCTCTTATACGTCCAGTTGAATATAACCAAGTTCTTAGCTGGCCAAAGATTTACCTGAATGGTGGTAGTAGGGCTAGCCATGGTCAGGACAGGTACATTGCCAGTTGAGATTGAGGTAGGCTTTTAATTGGGTTTTAAAGGTGGGACTGCTGTTTTGCAATCTGATATCTGGTGGAAGAGAATTCCAGATTTTAGCAACTTCAAGAAGGGCTTTGTTTGTAGATCTTAGTTGGTGAGCATAATTGTGAAAGATGAGTAAGCCTGAGAGATCAGGAATCTTGTTTGGGTGGTATAGCAAGTAATGAGCCGTGGTGAGTTGGTTATTGTTTAGTAAGTTTTGGAGTTCTAGCCAACCTAGTCATTTTAGTGAGTGACAGTGGTGGGAGCAGAAATTACAGTTGGTTGCAAATCTAGCTATTTTATTATATCACATGGACAGTTTGTGTAGGTCTGTCTTGTTATGGTTTGTTAATCCAGGGGATGCATAGAGCAATGTAGACAGAAGGTGAGTTCTGGATATAGTAATTTTGGTGTCTTTGGTTAGATAGTTTTTGCAGTGGTATAGGGTTCCAAGTTTTTTATGGACTTTAGATATAGTTTGTGCTATATGTTTGTCAAATTTTATGTTTTGGTCAATTATTACACCAAGAAGTTTAGCTTGTGATACTGGGGAGATGCGGGCGTTACTGGCTGAACTGATACAGAAAAGAGCAGAAGAGTCAATAGCGTTGGTAGGGCGGAAAAGCATAAGATGAGTCTTTTTGGGGTTAAGTACTAGTTGTGAGTTTTTTAACCAGTTTTCAATATTGGAGAAGGCCTCTTGAGTTTTAGTCTGGATTGTTTGGAGTGCAGGGGCTGAGCAGATCAATGTAGTATCATCTGCATCTTGGACTATTATAGTTTGCAGGGTGGTGGTGTGGAGGGTGTTTGTAAAAATATTAAATAGTAAGGGTCCTAGAATGGATCCCTGTGATACACCTACAGTTACTGGGAGAAGGGGGAGAGGGAATTATGCCACTTAACTGCTTGTTGGCGGTTGGATAGGTAGACTTGAAACCAGAGGAAGGAGGGGTTGTTTAGGTTGAGCTCGGCTAGGATAGTAAATAGTTTGCTGTGGGATACTGTACTGAAAGCTCTGGACAGATTGTAGAAAGTGGCAGACACTAGGTTTTCTTTGTTCCTATATTGATTGACAGTGTTGGTGAAGGATATGGGTGCTCTGGTGGTGCTATGGGATGGGCGAAAGCTGTGTTGGGTGTTGGTGAGGAGACTATTTGTAAGTAAATGTTTCATCAGTTGACAATGGATACATTTTTCAAGGATTTTGATAGGGGGAATAAGATTGCTATGGGGCAGTAATTGGTAAGTTCGGTTGAGGAACTACCTTTGTGCAAGGGTATTATGTAGGATGTTTTTCAAAGGGCTGGAATTGTATGCTTGTTGATAGATCTGTTGATAAGTATTGAGATGGGATAAGCTACAGCACTAGTGGCAATTTTGAGGTACTCTACAGGGAGCTTGTTGATTGCCAAGGTGGTGGGTTTTAAATTAGTGAGGTGCGTGTGTATTGTGGTGGTAGGAACTGGTTTGAGAGTGAATGGGGTATATGAGTTTGGGTTGCTGATTGGCTGTGGGGGAGTGCACGTCTGGCTGTTGCTAGTTAGGTTAAGGATGGAAGAAGTGCCCAGATCAATAGTCAGCTGACAATGCCGACATAAACTATCAGTGAAATGGCCAGGTAAGTGAGAAAGCCTGAACTAGGTGGGAAGATGATCCCAGAACTAACAGGGAAAACAATATGAGTAAGAAAAAGTGGAAAGGGTCAGTGCCATTAAGCTAGGACAAACAGAACCAAATTAAGGACAGCTGCAGTGAGAATGTTTAATGGTTTTGATTTCCCTTAGTTTTTATATTTCCTGTTATTGTTGTAGTTTACTTTTCTTTAAATTGCAAGTAGACCTAAGGATTCTGGGGAGTGTTTAATTTTAGATCTCTGGGCATATCAGTAATTATGTACACAGTAATCTGCCAAAAAACATGCAGTCACCTTGCTTTATTTATGCTTAATGTGCCCTTTTTGTCCTTTATTATATTTGTTTTGCTCGTTTAATCACTTTTCATGCCCAGTATACTTTTCTTGTGCTTGTTTTACTCTAAACATGCTCATTTTACTTTAAAGATGCTCATTTTGCAATTCCAAGGTAATTCCAAACCCCTTATGTGCTTTTCTGATGATCATTTTATCATATATCTTAATTTCAATCATTTCATTTAATTAATAAACTTTTTTGTGCTTCTCGCTTGCTTAATAATACATTCTGTGCCCTTGTGATGCTGTTTTATCTTTTTAATAAAATAAATTGTTCATGCAAGTTTTCATTACCTTTAGTTCATTTCTGGCCCTTTTTTGTACTCCGGTCACTTTAGTTTACCTTCACTGTTAACTTTGCACCTCATAGCTCTGACAAGCAGTCTCTGAAATCCTGGTTCTGACACCATGTCACTCACCTGGTCAGGATAAAACAGAGGAACATCTGTGGGTTCTGTTCAAGCAGCTTTATTATGTACAAACACATCAGAATTGAGGCTTAATAACTTTAACTTAGTTAAACTTATAAACAAACTAGCTATCAGACTCATGCATGTTCACTCTCTGGCTGCACTCTCAAAATGGCACTGAAACTGCACTTGCTTGCTATTTACATGCATGTGCTGTCCTTGGAAATGCTTCTTAAAAGTACAACATACACTATTCTACATTCAGGAAAGCACAAGACAATATAGTGAAGATGGTTTGGGACAAATTGGAAGAAGAGGTTCAGGTGCTTAGGCAGTGAGACATTTCCATGTGGTACATTTGGTTGGGAACACATGATTGAACTGACATTCAGGTGCAGAGAAATATGGTCATTACAAATTCCCTGCAAGCAAAGAGAAGCACACAAAGCCATGCCCACAGCTTTAATAACCACATGCATGGGGGTAGAAGAATGAATGAGTGTTTCTCAGTGTACAGTACATGCTTATGTAACTACAGCATGTAGAAGTGTGCTACAGCATGGAGGAAATCCTACATGCTACTGTAGTCACATCTGTACTCCAGTATGCATTTTAGGTAATGTTTCCTACAGACTGTGAAAGGGCTAGTGGTCCACACACACACCAATTATAAAGGCACTACCCATTCTGCACTGCATTTTTACTGCCACTGACATGCCCAATGGACAGCTTGCTGCTGATGCCTGCCATACTGCCTGCTGTCTCATGTTACCTTGGAGACTGTGGATATAATTTTCCCCCTGTTTATTTGGTTATTGAAGCTGTGGGCATGGCACTACACTTTTCTCTTTACCGACAGGGAATTCACAACAGCCATCTTTCTTGCAGCTGAATATCACTTCAGCCATGTATCTCCAACCACATGTACCACAGGGAAATGTCGTACTGCCTAGGTGCCTGAATCCATTAGAACCAAGTCAAGAGGTAAACAGGGTGTCCAGTAAAGAGATGGATGTGTGGCAGAATACCTGAGATATCCAGGCATGACTGTAGAAGGTAGTTGACCGGCTCTGAATCAAGTCAGATGGTGTCAGTTGATGCAACATCCCAACCTCAAGTATAAAATGGGGGTTGATGATGAACTTGTGTAGAAGGTGAGTGAATCCACGAGGTTCATTAAGATTAGTTAGGTGTTTGCATACATTAAAAAAATTAAGCCCCATTTTGTCATTTTACAGGGTGCTGATTTACTACTGACTGTAGAACACTGTAAACGTATAAAATATGATTTCCTACATAAAAAGTGGATGAAGGAAAATGACAATGTTAATCAGAAGTTGTCTCCCTTTTGACTTAACGAAAGTCAGAGTGGTTGAGAGAGCATGCATATAGTTATTAAAGGGCTGTTGGAAGGTCAGAATTTGGCTATCATTAATGTATATATCTCACCAAGGTCGAGATAGACTGTACCTGCAGGAATGTTGAAGCAACAGATAGTTTTTCAAGAGGGGATGGTACTACAGGCAGAGGAATATAGCCTATATTCTACCTTAAGAGAGGACCATTCAGGAGGTTAATGACTGTGGTTAAGTTCGGAAGTAGGTACATCTTAACTCTGAAGATTTTTAGATATCCATAGGGTGTTACCCTTACCAAGATCTTTTTATAGTTGTTTATCTTACATATATCAGTCTTTTCCTAGCACAAGGTCCTTACTTTTAGAGTGTTTATTTACTGGTTTCATTAGACATTCCTCTAATAATTCTATCAAGCTGGCCTTCCATGATCTTGTAGTTTCATTTCATAAGAATACCCATAAAAAAAGCAATGACAGGTAGAACTGTTTCTTTACAAGGAAGACCAGTTCACTAAGAACTTGGATGGTAAGACTAGTGATTGGTGGGATCATTCTTCTCAGAAACGGACTGAGATCCATGGAAGTACTTACCCCTCTATAGTCCACATTGATCAGCAGAATTATCAAATACAATGCCCCATCTAGGGTGTATCTTAATAGACATATCAAGCAACAGGAAAGACCCCACATCTCCCTAACTAAAAAGATCTCAGGCTTAAAAGACAAGAGCTACCACAAAAGACTGGAAGCACTGTCCTTTTATTCTGTGTCCTATAGATTCCTTAATGGTGATGTATGCCTTGCGGGTCATTGGTGACCCAGTAGTCTAAGACGTCTTATATCTCCACAAATCAAACAATCCCACTGACACTAGTACCAGGGATCTAAGCTTGCTTCAGCAAATAAAACATGGTGGAAAGACAGATTTGTCACATCAAGTGTACCCCTCTGGAATTAACTTCCACTCTAAATTAAACAATGTGACATACTTCCTTCAAAAAGTATGGGTATCCACAAATACATCCCTAATATGACTACCCTGTTGCTTCTTGGAAAAAGGAGGTAAGGTCTAAGGGTAGAAAATATCAAGGTGTAAACATTCACTGGGCCTATCAGCCTTTTCTATCAAAGTGCAGTAATGCCTGCAATGTGAATGTTAGGGAAATAACAGACCTTCCACGGGTGGAGGGGTCCAGAGTCCGCTATTACTTCCCTGTAATGCCCACCATGTTACTGCTTGCTTAATTTTTGTGCTTCTGACCTCACACAAAATTACCATCAGCAGTTCTGTGCTGTTTAACAATTTTAAAAATATTGTCTGCCTAGATGCCATATTTCTAGTCATATCTCTGGACTGCCCGTGTTTGCAGAATGTCCATGATTTTGCTTCATACTTTGCCATGACCCTTGTAAAATGTTTGATTTTCTAGTAAATCACCAAGAATTAGATTCAGTCAACAGAATTTCACATTTCTTTTTGTTATGGAAATTAATGTTGATGCAAAACCTGTTGTTCTGTTAACTTTTTAAAGTGAATTAAGATTTGAAGTGTGCTATTTGAACCTTCATCCCCTATTGTTTTAGCTTTGTTCATAATTCTTTAGCAAAGATGTTGAGAATAATACAACGTAGAATCAGTAGACAGTAGTTGCTTGGATTTTTGGCAATTAATTATATTAGAACACACCATTGTTTAATGAGGTGCAGGCAGTGCTGGCTTAACTGACATTCTAATGGGGTTGTCAGTTAACCATGGTAGTTGGTTTAAATGTTATCTTTATTCTGTGAGGGTTAAAAAGTTTAAGAAAGTTTTAAGTAAAAAATTCTGAAACTCTAACATTAGGCTTCACAGACTTAAAGAAAGTGAAAAGACTACACACACACATCCAGCAATGGCACTGCTGCCTCCCTGCTATACATTATTTAAGTTCCACTGCCTGGTACTGCAATAGAGTGGCTGTAGAGGGAAACACCCCGATGTAAGCTAAGCCATCTATCTCATCTCATTAAGAACAGCTTAAAATGATAAAATGATTTACTAATTATAATTACAATGTTCATCCACAGTAGACCAGGGGGAGGCCTTGTTACTGCATATACTGGTGTCCATCTATCCACAGCCCCTTTTCCCATTTTTGCACATGTGGTAGGGGGTGTCACTTCAACAGTGACAATCATCTACAGCCAAGGTTTACACCGCCAGGTGGCTAGCCCTACCACGGTAGTTCTTCCATAACACTCTCACACCTATGGCCAATTTAGTGTCCAATCCGCCTAGTGCATGTCTTTGGAACATGGGAGGAAACCAGAGCACCCAGAGGAAACCCATACAAACACAGGGAGGACATGCAGACTGCACACAGAGGCACCTCAGCTCAGAACACAGCCGGGGGACTTCCTGTTGTGAGGTGACAATGCTATCCACTGTGGTGTTTCTATGTTCTAATATAAACAATCCCTGTATTCCCCCCTACAGGGCTCTAAATAAAAATAAATTATTTCCACAATCTGTGTCAGAGTGCTTAATTACAAAGTACACAAATTGGTAATAATGGATAACCCTGGACTGAGACAGTCAAGTGTAGTTCTGGTCATGCCCACTACTGTCCTAATATTTTAAATCATGATTGCCAGTGGTCTCTGTTAAAGCCACATATCATACTTCACAAACCCTTAGCACAAGAAATCTGGAGAAAGTCAAAAATAATGGGATGGAAAGGCCCAAAAATAGGAGCATTTTTTAAAATATTGCTCTTATAAACTTAGAAGGTTGCTAAAATAAAAGGTTTTGTGTTGCCTTGCAACTAATTAAGGAAATGAAATCTGACAGTTGAAAGGTATTAACGTAAAAACACTGCAATAGTTTATTTGTGTGACAGTTAAAAAGTTATGGCAGCAGCATAGTTTGACAGCCAGGCACTGCTGACAAACATTCCTAAATAGGATCAATGGTCTGTTTTACTAATGGGAAGGATTGTACATACATATACAGCACTCATTTTTTCATGTCCATTGTAAAACCACTGTGAATTACAGTTATTCCTTGTTTATTTTTACAGTAGTGGCCCCCTATCATCACTAAAAGAAACATAGAAAGCAGAGAGCAGTGGTCCCTGAATGTTAGGTACTTAAGAAAACATTAAAACTTCCTTTATGCACCTCAAAAGACATTTATCACATTACTGACTACTGTTATTGTTATACTGGATGTCCTTACATTCACCACTGCAGTATTTATGACAAATGGGATTCCCTGCCGTGAAGACCCATCTGGCCAGTTTACCAAAGTCTACCATTGCTTTAAGGTATGCTGAACATCACCTACACATTCCTTGTGTAGCATAGGGCATAAAGGTGATGTTCAGGTGTACTATCTTCAGAACTTCTTTGGCACCCGTCCGAATGCTGTTTTTAACTGGTCTATTACCTCCGTCTGTTTTTCTGTTTATTGGTTTTCCGGTGATTACTACTGTTTGCTGAAGTTCTCACCATTGCAGATAAGCACCCAGTTGGGGGTTTTGTTCTTTTTTTGATTGTTTTGTGCTGTTTGGGATTAATGTCATCCAGGAAGGGTAAATGCCAGTGTGGCAGACTGATTCCCCATAAAGACCACTATGATAAGTGCCTTTTTTACCTAGGTGCTGCTCACGACCATACATCTTGTTCAATTTGTCAGGCATTTCTCCCTAAAACTCTTCATAGTAGGCTTTCTTCCCTTTCACTGTATCTTGAGAACCAGCATCTTTAGCTTCTTGCTGAAGATACTATGGATGGAACTTCCTGCCGCGAGGGTCAGCCATCAGGGAAAAAGAAGGTGCATAAGGTAAGACCAGAATCGTCCACTTTCCAGCCTCTGCTGGGAGTTTCTCCCAAGGTTATTACAAATCCACAGGCTCACCTGGTTGTTTTTTCAGATTCCTCTACCGCATCTGGGTTGGAGGCCGGTGAGGATCTGCCAGGGAGCACATCCGACAAGGCTTTACAGGTGTCCATTTTGGGCGTTTACATGAGAATCATGTTTGACTGTTTCCAAGGGGTCTGGAGAAGTTCTGCAGTTTCTTTAGGGAAGAGGTTCTTACTACAGTTGTGGAATGCCATCCAGAGTCTGGGCCTTCTCAGGTTTCAAGGATGGAAGTCCCATTAAAAATGAAGCAGAAAACTAATCACGTTTCTTCTGCTCCTAGGGATCCACAAAGTGAGTGGCAGGCCTTTACTCAGGGGTTGTTTAGTGCTTTACTGTCCTTACAGCCTCCTCAAGGGGTTTTGGTTCCTGCTCCTCCTTGGTCCTCTTTTTCCATTAAAAGGCCCAGCGTAATGAATTCTTCTGAGGAAGAGGTGGATTCTGATGATGAATCCCTTGCTTATTCTACACAGATTCCTTCTCCTTTAGACTACGGGTCTGAGGAAGAGGACTCAGATATTCTAGATAATCCTTCTGAGGAAATTTCCTTTTGGGACGCAATCTCTAGGATGATGGAATTTTTTAAGTGGGATTGTGCCCAGGTTTTGGATATCCATAAAAAGTACTATGAGTTATTGCAGATGAAATCTCCTAAACCTGCAGCCATTCCTCCTGTCTTGGCTGCCTTATTGGATGTTTTTTACAATGCCTCTAAAGCCCTGGATTCTCTGCTCCCAAGAAGTCCGATAGGTTTTATAGGGTGACTGAAGATTGTGCCTTTTTGTTAAAATGTCCTGCTGCTGACCCCTCTGTGGTGTGTCATCTCTGATAAGTTGTCTCAATTGCTTCCTTCGTCCAAGTTACTGCCTTCTGACAAGGACAGTAGAACCATGGATAGGCTGGGTAAGGAGGTTTATACTTTGGCTACCCTAGCTTTTAGGGCTATTAATTATCAGACCCACATCTCTAGGTATATCTTGGCTCTTCTTTCTCAGGCTTGTCTGCTTCTTTCTGATCTTCCAGACTCAAGAGAGCAAATATTCTGCTTTTACCCTGCTTGGGACTTCCTCTCAGGTAATTCGTCATTATATCAAATATAGTTATGCAGCAGATGCCTCTTGTAGGGCTGCTGCTTCTGGTTCAGTTCTGAGGAGATATTCTTGGCTTAGCCTTCAACCTTTGCCTGATGTATTAAGGCTAAGTTGATGGATGCTCCTCTGGATAATAAACTTTTGTTTGGTGAAGTGGCTGCTGGTTTATTTAAGTCTCTTCAGGACAAGGTGGAAGGCTTTACAGGAGCTTAAGCAGGTCTTTGTTTCCTCTGTGCCTATATTTCAGCAAAACTACCCTTCTAAGCCAGCCTTTCTTCATAGGCAATCTCACCCTCCTTCTAAAGGTAAAAAGGGTAGTAAACGGACTCCTCCTGCTAAGGCCACTCAGGAATTCTTAAGCCTTTCTTTCCTGACAAAACAGGTGCTGTCTGACAATCCACCTGTTCTCAGCCACATTCCTTTCTCTTCAAGTTTCTCTTTCTGTTTGGCTCCGAATCACCCTGGATTCTTAGGTTCCGTCAGTCGTTTGGCAGGGGTACTTTATGGTCTGGATTTCCTGCCCTCCTTTTATGGGCATTCCTCAGCCTCCTCGGGAACAACTTCCTTTTTTCCCAGAGGTTCTTCGAGACCTCTTGTCTCAGGGTACTATTTAAGAATGTTTCTAGTGCCCAGAGAAGAAGGCATTTGGAGACCTATTCTAGACACCTCTCATCTATTCTGAAGGTGCCTTTCCTTTGGATGTTGTCCCTTCAGTCCCTTTTTCCTCCTTTGCTATCTCAGGCCTTTCTGGTGTCTCTGGATGTCAAGGATGCTCATCTCCATATTCCGATCCATCCTCTTTTCAGGAGGTTTTTGTGTTTCTCTGCTTCCTGGCATTTTCAGTTCTGTGCTTTGCCCTTTGGCCTTTCTACTGCATCAAATGCCTTGCTCCTGTGATTGCCTTTTTCAGGCTTCAACAAATCCAAATCTTTCCTTATTTGGATGGCCTGCCGATTCAGGCATCTTCTCCATTAGTCCTTTTGCAAAATCTTCATTTTACCATGTGTCTTCTTCAAAGCTTGGGGTTCACAATAAACTTTAAAAAGTCTTATCTGACTCCTTCTCAGAATCACATATTTCTGGGTTGCAGAATTCAAATGAAGCCAATGCTGGCATCCCTGCCTCCTCCAAAGGCATTCACTCATTTCTTTCTTTCAAACTCTTCTTCCCCCTGGCCTCCATTACAGACAGGGAGTTTCTGAGAGCTCTGGGGTTAATGGCTTCCACCATTCCGATGCTCCCTCTGGCAGGAAGTTCCAGTGGTTTCTGTAGTTGGTGTGGCTTCATCATGCACATCCTCTAGACTTTCCTGTTCCTCTTCTCCCATGTCTCAAGAAAGAACCTCTCTGGTGGGTTCAGCATTTGTCTCTGAATCCAGGGCTCTTTTTTCAACCTTCTCTTCCCTCCCAGGATCTGTTCACAGATGCTTCACATGTGGGATGGTGAGCAACGTTTGGATCCCTGAAGGTTCAGGGAGTGTGGTCGTCTCATCGGCAGAAGGAGCATATCAACATTAAAGAGATGAGGGCTCTTATGCTGGCTCTTTAGGCCTTTCATCCTCTCTTCTCTCTGGGGCCTCTCAAGGTATTCACAGACAATACCACAGTCATGTTGTATATCAGCAAATGGGGGGGGGTATGAGATCTTATCATCTTTGCCAGCTAGCACTTCTAGTATGGGATCTGGCTATCCGCAGTTTACATTCCTTCAGATTAGAACGTTGTGGCAGACAATATGAGCAGGTCCTTCATTTACTCCCATGAATGAATGCTTCACAGGTATGTGTTTCTGGACATTGTTCACCAGTGGGGTAACTAGATCTCTTTGCCTCCCCTCTGAACAGGCAACTTCCTCTGTTTTGTAAAAGAACAAGAAATGCAGCCAAATACAGGATCTCAAATAGAAGCAGTTCTTTTTATTGGATACAACCACAAGAAATGTTAAGCGCTTTTGTTCTCCCATAAAATTACATGGGACTTCTTCAGAACAAAACTAGCATAAACTGTTTGCTAAAATTCGGGTACTTTCAGGGTCAATTAGACTTTTTAATTGTTTTATTGTTTTTTTTTTTTTTTTAACTTTGATTGGTTGAGCATGTGTTTGAAGAGTTATGTTTAAACCTGACTTATTCAGATGGTTTTTGTTCTGAAAAAGTCCCATGTAATTTTATGGGGGACAAACGTGCTTAACATTTCTTGTGGTTGTATCCAATAAACAGAACTGCTTCTATGTGAGGTCCTGTCTTTGGCTGCATTTCTTGTTCTTTTGGAGTATTATTGTGTGTTTCTGTTCCTCTATTTTGTATCAGAGTCCCAGGTCCTCTGATATGGAAGGTGGATGCCCTCTCATTTTCTTGGAAGGGGATGTTTCTTTATGCATTCCTTCCCCTTCCTCTCATTCCGAGAGTCCTGTTCAAGATTCAGCAGGATGCTCCCAAAATCATTTTGGTGACTCCCTTTTGGTCGCGACAGCACTGGTTCCCTCTACTTCTGCATCTAGCCAAGGGTAATCATCACAAGTTACCTCACAGAGTGGATCTCCTCACACAAGACAAGGATCTCTCATCCATCCGCACCTGTCCACGCTTCAACTGACACTGTGGGTGATATGGTTTTGATCCCTCACAGACACCTTGTTTCTGAGGACATGCTGCAGATCCTGCAGGAGGCCAGGAAACCTACTACTAGGAAATCCTACTTGTCTAAATGGAAGTGGTTTTCTATTTGGTGTCTTTCTCCTGACCTGAACCCACTTTGTTGATGTCCCTTTAGTTCTCTCTTATTTGATTGAGTTTCTCAATGCTGGTTTGGCATATTCTTCTATTAAGGCCCACTTATCAGCTCTTTCTGCTTGTCTGCCTTTAACTCCCCCCGTTAGCTTCTAGATTTGAGGCTATGCAGTTTCTTAAAGGTGTCCTTAATATTACACCTCCCAGGAAGCCTATTCCTCCTCCCTGGGATCTTAATTTTATTCTGGAAAAATTGACTCAGGCTCCTTTTGAGCCTGCTGTTGCAGCTTCCTTGCAACATTGTTCTTGGAAAACAGTTATTTTGTTAGCTCTTACTTCTGCCAGACAGGTGTCTGTGAGTTGCAAGCCCTTATGGGTTGTCCACCTTTTTTGATATTCCATGAGGACAAGGTGTTCTTGCTTACTAATCCTTCTTTCATGCCCAAGGTGGATGAGTTATCACTTCATCAGTCTATTAATTTGCCTACTTTTTTCCCCTCTCCGCAATCTGACAGTGAGAGGGTGCTGCATACCTTAGATGCGCATAGACACCTCAGATTTTATTTGGATAAAACTACAGAAAATCTCACCAGTTGTTTCCTTTCATCCTAAGTCTTTAGATTTGGCTGTTTTCAAGCAAGCTATTTCCATTTGGATTTCAAATGCTATTTCCTTTTGTTACACTTTTCATGGTGAGAGCCTTCCTTCTTCTGTAAAGGCTCAGTCTACTAGAGCTGTGGCTTCTTCTGATGGGCTTAGACGCTAATTCTGCTCTTGAGGCTGCTACCTCGACTTCTGTGCATACTTTTATGAAACATTACCAGTTGGATGTTATCTCCAGAGCTAGGGCTCATTTTGCTGGTGCCATACTTCATGGCTTCTTAGAGGGCTCTACTGCTGCTTCCTCCTCTTGAGCTTTGGCACTCTCCCATTTGTAATGAATACTGCAGCAGTGAATGTAAGGACATAGTACAGTCATAGCCGGCCTTAGACATAGGCCAACTAGGTGGCTACCTAGGGCGCTGCTCTAGTAGGGGTGCTTTTCCAGTATTTATTTGGTGTAGCTAGACCACGATGAGGGCACCGGGGGGTGTGGGGGGAGCTGTGGAGTCCTTTTGCCTAGGGCACCAGTTGACCTAAGGTCGCTCCCGAGTACAGTTGTGTAAAAACTTACCATAACAGTGGATGTCCTTGCCTTCTCCCTCCCTCCATCACCCTAGCTTTTTTTTCCTTCCTGGATGTGCAGGTTCTCCTCGGTTTTCCTTGGACTGCTGTTCCTACTGGAGCAATCAGTTCTGAGGATGGTATGCCTAAACATCACCTTTATGCCCTACACTAAGCAAGGAATGGGTAGCTGATGGTGGGCTTCACAGCAGGGAATCCCACTTGTAATGAATACTGCAGCGGTGAAGGCAAGGACATCTACTGTTATTTTAAGATTTTACACAACTGTACTTTAAGTGCAACTATTAATATTGCAAGTATAATTTATGAAACTAGAAGAAAAGACTGTTTTAGCTATACATTTTTGGCAGACAGAGATACCAGCATCTGCATTCTTAACCGCGAATTACACGTGGTCTGTTCTCTGAATTCACCACCTAAGTCAACTTGAAAACTTCTATATCATTAGAAACGTGCGTTTATGCGATTTGACTGTATGTAAAACTTTACGGACATGAAACCGTGAATATATGTAAAACTACTAGCAGTGATAATGGAGAAAACTGGACTTTCGTATTCGTATTCAGAGAAGGGAGTTACGTGCAGTCCAGTGTTCATCATTGCCCAAAAATCTGCGATATTGTAGTTGAGGGCCTCACCAGTTCCTTTCTCGCATAAGTGGGTGTGTTGCAAGTTGAGTCACAACCCGGTCTGTATATTACTTGGGGTTTTCGACAAACTGGCAATAAATTTTATATATATATATATTTTTTTTTTTTTTTTTACATTTTAGGTAGATTAAAACTTGCCGTTATACACAATATGTGCATATCAAAGTTCAGTCATGCTGCAACACCCTGTAATACTTAAAGACTTAACCCCACAACTGAGTGAAAGACAGAAGCGGTTAAACTTCCGTTACGATTGCGTGCTGTACTGACAGCACATAACTGTTCAAACTGTCAATATGAGATTTTGGTGACTGTTTGACTATTAAAAGCACTGTGAGAAGGGAAACCCTTTAGTTTAAATAAAAGCTATTACGTTGTATCTTATCGGTAATTTAGCAGTTGGCAGTCCTCTTAAGAAACTGAAATACCCCAAGGTCGATAAAGTGTTTTTTTTTTTTTTTGTTTAAATGTCGGTTCACGCCTTACCGGTAATTTACTTTCAGTTTACTGTTATATTTACTATCCTATTACAACGTCAAGTGCACTTTTTTTCTACGGTTGTACATTGGGAGGGAATGCATATTCATGAATGACATATGGGGTGGGTTTTGGGAGTGGCTTGCTACTGCACATCTGGTGAGGCCCTCACAATATCGCCCAAAAATCTTTAAATTTGTTTCATCGCTTAAATAAAGCAAACACACGTGTCGGTCTACATTCCATCCAGGCTGGTGACGAGTGAGCCGCCTACAACTTTTGAACAATGCATTTTCATAACTTTGAATTTACAACATAATCAACTACGCCTTTAATGGTAGTGGATGCAGAACACGAAACGTTGGGTGATTAAATACCCCGTCTAGGTGTTTCAGTGGTATCACTGACTTTGCTCAAAACGCTGTACTAGCCCTCGGATTTCTTTGAAAAACATATTGGAATACAGTTACAATCATTACAATTACAGATTTAATTTTACATCAGAAAAGTTTTTTTTAACTATAGTACTACTAATTAAAAGGTCCCTGATTTACTTTAAATTTGTTCCATGTGCTGGAAATAACATGTTCGACAGTTATGAGTTTAGTTAATATTATAAAAAGTGGTTCCTTCTTCCGATTGTACTACTGCTAGCAACAGGCAGAGTAAACAAGTGAAAAGAATAACACGCTGGGAAAGAAAACTACAAAAATGGAGGTTTCAGAAGACAGAAAAGACATACCGTGTTGAATGTACATACGTACATAAAACAAACATGCTGTGTTAAGTTCCTACAGATACTTCACACATCTTCAAAAAACATTACTCCTTAAGTCATACCAAGAACCAGAAAGTATGCCCTAAAGCTAACACGCAAACAAATAATCAATAAGTAAGCCTACAGCATGCTCGCGGGCGCATACTCTGTGACACGCTACGTAATCTTCATATATATGGATCGTTTCAGCAACCTTTGATTATTATTGGTTCTTAGTGCTGCAGTGACCATGGAAACGGAAACTGATTCAGCCCATGTTTATAATGGTCGTCCGGCAACAGCGCTTTTGATTGTTTAATTTAAGGGGAAACAGGATTAAAGCTATTCCTGAGAAGTAAATGAAAATGGTAAGTCACATGTACTGAGTTCAGTATATTTGCATTGTAGATTATTCGTTCTCGTGCTGAGGAATTGTCCATAGTTAAGAACTTCCCTAATAGTACATCTCTTTTGCCACAGATTTTCAGGGATATCCTTGATTTTGGATTGAAATTTTGCAGCATCTTTTCCAAAACTGGTGTTTTTTTTATTAGAAGAGTTGCGGATTACATTAATTATATAACGGCAATAAGTAAAGTTGCATATTTATTTTATTTTAACAAAATGCGTATTAATTCAAATACATTTATCCTGTCAACTTTCCATGTCATTCATTCACGTTAATTCAAATACGTTTAATCCTCTCAACGTTCCATGATAATAGCAGCAAGGTTGAACCTTTTAAGGTTGTTCTGTAGTGTAATAGTAGGATTGCCACCCTTTCAAGTCCCCAAAGTGGGACTTTTTTGTGGAAATGTGAGATTTTGCGAGACAAAACATACTCAAGGCAAATGCGAAGAATAGAATTACACTTTTTTCCCAAACAAAAGCTTAATCCTTGCAGCATTTGAGTTGCGTATGCTATTTCAAATGGCATTTAGGTGTTTCAGATACAAAGTAACTTTGTTATGCAATTATTAAAGAAAACTTAGAAAATATTTTTGTGCTAAAACATCAGGACATTTGCCATTTTTAGTTTTTTTTTTTTTTGCAGGACACAACTGCCCAAAGAGGGACAGTCCCTGCAAAGAGGTGGTAACCCAATGTAATACCCCCAAGTGATGTTTGCGCAGGTTTGGGTGTTCCATTGTTGATTGACAGCTGATGTGGGTGTGGTGTCATTGATGCACAGCTAAGTGTTTGTATATATAATACAAAAGATCATAAGACTACAGTGTATCACCTTTAAAAACAGAAACCTCAGCCCTTGAGTCGAAATTGACTCATAATGACTCTATGGGTAGACCTTTTAGAATTTTTGTGGTATATTACAGAAGTAGTTTGCCAGGCCTTCTGCGCAGATACAGTTTCTGCCCAGTTGTGGCCCAACCAGGATTCAGACCCAAGACACTAAATTGGTAATCCTGTGTCTTAATCTCTGTGCTATTGATTGGGGCTGCATCAATCTTACAGTAAACCAATAGTAAACATATCGGTGTCAGGCAGGCATGGAAACCAAACCAGAAGTAGACAAAATCAGGCAGCAACTGTATGTGTCAAAAAAAAAAAAGATCAGATAAGAAGGCAAGAAATGTGGAAAAGGCATTAATATTGTGGCAAGTACAAAAAACTCCTGGAAGAACCTCATGTCAGTCAGGATTTGATGCAGGAATGGTTAAAGAGAGGTGAATTAAAAAAAAATGGTTAATATTGGGAGCCCAGAATAGTGGATTACATAGATGTTGGTTTTCAAGGACATTGAACATGTGGGATAAACAGACAAATGCAGGATCTGTAAAACAGAACTGGAAACAGTTGCACATTTTGTTGCTGAGTGTAGTACACTAATGGCAGAGGGCCTGTACACTGAAAGGCATAGTAGATGTCACCCTCACCAGGCTGGACAAGGAGAAGGTCATGGTATGCTGCCTGTCAGGTTCCAGGATCCACCATATCATGCACACACTCAAGTCTCTCAATAATAAGTACCGTTATAACTCTGTCATAGTCCATGTTTGAGTATATGACTTGAGACATACCTCACTGGACTATGTGAAGAGAGACATGACTGAGCTCTGAGATTGTGTGTCCCAGGCAGGTATGTCCTTAGCCC